>NC_031780.1:18113835-18164073 GCF_001522545.3 Parus major | reverse complement strand
AAACTACAGGAGAAGAGGGAAATTTTCTCATTAAAGTTACATCCCTGCAGTTAGTTCAATTACTTGATATATGCAGAAGATGTTGTAAATTTAAAGATTTAAATAGCTTACAAAGATGCCGGAGGCTCCATCAGTTAATTTCCTTAATTTATGGATTTTTAGCTGAGCTTCTGAAATGAAAAGGAGAATGAGAACTAGGTCAGCAGAGAGATTTGCATCCAGAACAGACTAAAATTTGTTTTCCTTGACCATCCCATCAGCCCAGGTGTGATCCTTTGTGGGGGTCACTGTCCCACCTCTGACCTCCAGGCTGGGGATCTCTGCCTCTGTGAGCACGGCACAAAGGGGCAGATTTCTTTCTAAAATAAGCTCGGAACAGAAGCGTGTCCCCAGCCAGCTGCCTCACCTGATGGTTGCACAGGGCTGTAGCCTGAGCACTCGCATTTCCTCAGCACTCTGGTCAACAAGTGGATACGGGCAGGACCAGCTCTGCTGAGACGGCGACCTGCCGCACAGCCCGAGCTTCACTCAGATTTTTTCTAAGGGTCCTTTTGAAAGGACTATTTGGAATGACTTGGCATCATAATTTTTACTTCCATTGTGAATTACTGACGGCTAAGTGAAAAATAAATATGAGAATCTCGAACAGCAATTAGAGCAGCGTAAAAATAGGATACTTCTGCACTGAGGCACGCTAAAGAGGGAAGAGAAGACCTAAAAATACTGCACTTGTATGAAAAGTAGGAATTGTGATCTGACTCATCCCAACCCATCTGTGACAGGCACTGTTTAATTGTGCTGCGTGGAAACGGGATGCACGGATAATAAAGATTCGGTTTGTTTGTTTGCTCGTAGATCAAAGCAAAGACACGGTAGCACTTGGGATGAAAATCCTGCACGTGGTATGTAACTTGTGCGGGATTGTTTTTACTGGATCTGAGAAAAGGACAATGTACTTGGGAGCTCTGTGCTTTTTCTTGCCTCTATTAATGTTGAGGGTAATAAAGGTACGCGTTACAGCTCTATATGCACGCTCTCGTTTCTTTCTTCTCACTCAAGTGTGTGAGTGCTTTTCTGTTGTTTTGTTTCAATATGTATGAATATATACATATGAATCAATACTTAAAAGATTGATATAAACTAAACAGTTTGAGGAAGCAGCATTGCGGTATGATTAGTATTGGTGTTCATGATTTAACATTTCTTTTCCCACTAGATGAAGTTTCTAAGATTTGCAAGGTACGTGTCAAGGACGGGTATATAAATGGATTTTTATTTATTCACAACTCCAAGACTAATTGCTTCTCTTTGCCTGAAGGCCAAGAGATTGGTTTTAATATGACACTTCAAAAGTATTCATAGAACTACAGAGATACTAAGTGTCATTGTTTAAGAGAGAAATCTCGCTATGCTACTTGTGACCCTGAAAATAAAATCTTCCACTGTATTTTGAATCCTAATGTTGTTTTTCAGAGTTTCACTTAAAGCTCAACTATCAAGAAGTGTACAAAGGAAAATATTAAATAGTATGTAGTGAACAAAAAAGAAGAAATACTGTTAGAAGTTAATATAACTTATTTTCTCAGCAATTCTATTATCCTCCCTATAAAGCAATATAAAATTTGTAGCAGAAGATTCCTGAGATCAGTTGAAGGATATTAGAATTATTAATTATACATTGTAATTTATCATAGGTGCTTAAAAGTTCTTAACCAAATGCCCAGCATGTGTTTATTACAATACTAAGTACTTCAGGATACATACTTCGGATTTTTTTTTTCTTACCAACAGTTCTTTATATTCTCTGCAGATGCTTAAAAATAGAATTGGGCAGAACTATTCTGTTATCTGTTTTTATACCTGATTATTCCATGGTTTACTTTCATTTTTTTTTAATACATGGGTAAAGTATTTATTGATACACCTAAGGCAGTCTGAAAGAGAAGCCCACAAGGAACTCCAGCTCATTTTCTTTTTTTTTTCCCTCAAAAAAAATAATGAATTGTATGTATGTTACAGAATAGAATATTACTAGATCACGAAAATATGCTGATTTGAAGGAATACGAGTTTCCTGTCAAAAAGATGCTCCAAATGTATTTTGAGATGTGTGAAAGAAAGTATCATAAATTGACAACATCAACCTCTTCTGCACCATACTCTCTGAATTAAAGCAGGACAACATCCAACTGTTGTTCTTGAGGGCCCCGTATGACTTTGTGGCAGTAGACCTCATCCTGTCCTAGCCCTTACTCTTTTCCTTATGTTATGGGTTTTATCCTGAGGTTTAAACCTGTCCTCAGCACTTGTTATGTTACATAACTTAACTTGAGGTATTCCAGATGATGATACCAACATTTCCACCAGCTACAGTAAATGCAAGGAGACAATTGGAGTGCCTGGTCCTCCCTGAAACTCACCATGTTCTACCAGGCATTTTAGGATAAAGCAGGAAGTAAGGGAGGAAATGGATCATTTTGTTAAATTATTAAGGCAGATAAAGGAGAATTAAGGGATTGTTCCTTTAAAACAAAGGAATCAATGTCTATATGTAGATTAATATTCCTCCCAGTCACAGTTAAGATACCCCTGTAGCTTAGATGGACTTTTATCTTGGAAGAGAAGATTTGAGTAAATAACTGGGATTTCAAAAGTAGTTGTTGGGCACGGGGTGCAGACTCAGACAGCAAAGGCTACATGACTGTTGTTTTCAGTGGGTTTTCACAGCTGTACCTGGGTTTGGCTCTGTCTCCTGGACCGCAGAGGCACCGGGAACAAACACATCAGAACTCAGGGGTCGGTGGCCATGGCTGCTCTGACTGCCACCATCGCTTCTGTCACTGGAAATGAGAGAAAAGCAGAAGCTGTGGAAAGCTGATGTTACATATGTGTTGAGCCTCCAGAAAGGTCTGTTCTTGTGAGGAACCTGGAAATATTAAGCATCTGGAAACCCCAGGACTTGCTACAGTCAGTTGAGATATAAGGAATAATAAAAAGAAAGGACATCTCCCAGTTGAAGTTTTCAAGCCAGTTGCAGTGACAGTCTTTCTGGAACAGGAACTTGACCCAGAGTTTGCTAATTAAGTCAAATAATTGTTTGTCATTTGTAGACAGATGAGGGGTTTCCTGAGACCAGTAAGCATAACCATGCAAAGAACAAAATCTGATCATTAGGAAATAAGCAAGTCTTGTCAGTCTTTTCCCTTGAATGCTCTTCTATTCTTTTCAAGAAACAGCTTGCTGCTGAGTAAGTTTACAAACCATTACTTTATTGACTAAATACAGATGGACTGTTTTTAAAACTATCCATTACCCAGTGCCTAACTCGTGACAACAGCATGATACAAAGAAATAATCTGTCCTGGAATGCCAAGACGAAATAGCTTGTCAGGAAATACAGTATAGGAAAGGTTTGTTTGTCTCTTCTGCTTCCAGCTGTTATAAGGCAAAGGTAGCTTCCAAAAAGAAATTTACGTAATCAAGATGTCCCATGTTAATGTTCAGCATGGTGTTTTGAGTTTCACACATTTTGTTAAGTGCTCTGCCTCCTCTTCTTAAACAGGTTATAAAACTGAGGAGTGTTTTTTAACCTGTTTAAGTAATGTGTGTGGTGTTAGTTTTTAGCTACTTATTAAATAAAGCTTATCCATATTGTATATGTCACAGAGAGGAGAAAACATTTTTATGGCTGAGTTTAATCCATTCATTGGTTTATTAGAGACACAATGTGCTCTGAAGAATGTCACAAATCCACATGGTGTCCCTGAACGCTTGATTTTTGCATATGGATCGCTGACTTAGCTGAACGATGTATAAAATCCCGTGTAGCCAGGCAGCTCCCAACTGAATACACTTCTAAGGGAGGTTATACGCATTGCTTCTGCCAGCAAAGGTCTGGAATATGTTAAACTGCAAAAAAAAATCACTGAACAGAATATAGAGAATGAAGAAAAGAGCTATAATGGCTCTTTTGTAATAAATCATTTCCACTTTTTAGGATCTTTGGGCACAGGCACCTCTAGAATCATCGGTGCGTTGCTTATTTGTGTAGCAGCATTTCAGCATTTTCTTTGGCAAATATCAGACCAAAGGGGTTTGGATCATGCATGGCAGGGATAGAACCTGAGAGAGCAGCAGCTCAGTAAAATATCACAACAATGACATGAAAATGGAAGAAAAAGAAAATGGAGCAAATTCTTCCGGGACCCGAATTTAACAGCACACAGAAATGGAATTAACCACACCTTTATTTTGAAAAATATCTAATAATAGAAACAAATAGCAGAATTGAAAGGAAAAAATGAAAAAAATATTTTGAGGTAGCAATGATCATCTGTTGGATAAAATGAGAAAATTCCAATTAGCAAATTGGAATTTGTGGGACCATGGTGAACTTGCAGAGTGAGACACAATACAGAAAAGAACTCATTACTGCCAACAGTATGAAAAGGGAGCAGTCAGAGTGTTGTGGCCGATGATTTCTGCGTGCTAAGCCCCGCTAGTTCTCCCTGCCCACCTGTGACGCAGGCGGGCTCAGCTGGAGCGTGCCCCTTCCACAGGGGCTGATGCCTCAGTGCTGCTGTGCCTGGGCTGCGGGAGAGCCTCGCTGCAGCCTCGCTGCCATTGTTTCAGCACAAAGAAGAGGAGAGCTCTGAACCTGGGCAGCTGAGCGAGAGCCTATCCAAATCCTGCTATGCCAGAGACCCTTGGAAGGGAGGCAGTATGTCAGACATATGGTTGGAACATGCTGTGCTCCAGCCATCCTCGGCTAGCGTATGGTCTCCCGAGTACCACTGCCAGCTGGGCTCTAATTTACACTGGGCCTGAGAATCAGGGACCTTAGCAGTCTCCCTGATGGTCTCTTCTCCTTTGCTTCACTGATTTCAGATATGCAGCTAGTCAGAGCTTTCCATTTTTCCTGTCTGGCATTCTTTCAGACAGACACAGAGGGATATCCTTCTTTACTTTAACAGCATGTTTGGTTGAAAAAGCAGAGCCGGATATTCTGTGGGAGTAAAATTTCAGCATCCTGACTCTGTAGAATATTTTATATTCATGGTGTCACAGCAGATGTCATGCAAGTATGTAAAGTTAATAAAACACGAATCCCTAAAGCAACTGATACAGAAACAGCATTGCCAAGTAGTAGAAATTATACTTATCTGTTCTAACCTGTGTCTTTGAGGATTCATATGCATGTTCGCTTTCCATGGATTCGCACTCTTGACTTTGTAAACATTGTATTATTCCACATTTCTGTCGTGGGATTCTTCTCAGAAAAAGAACAGAATGCTTGTTGGAATAAACTCCTTAAGTAAGAGGCATATTTCTCATCTTGAAGTGCATGTTGAATGGTGTGCAGAGAAGAGAGTAATAAAGGTCTTTGTTAAACCCTTGTTTAAACTTTAGTTCAAGTGTTTTATTACAGTGTCACAGATTTTTCCAGTCTTCACTTTGAACAGTTATTGAAGGAATTAATTTGTATTTTTATATCCAACTTTTAGTTTGCAATTAGCTTCGGAGATGTAGAACCTGTAGAAGAAATTTGTAAACAGATGAATTCAATACAATTTCAAATAAAAATTATTTGATACTACTAGCCCCAGCATAGTAGTCTTCTTGGTTTGTAGCAAAAATTACATGTTTCTGTTTTGTTAATTTTTGGAACATTATGCTAAATCTGCTTTATGCAAAGGGTTGTTGTGCACATTTAGTATTTTTGTGAATGCTATTCAGTTGAGCTTTCTGTTGTCAAGGCATCTTCTTCGGAAAAAGGTGCACGTGTATTTTCAGATGTGATATTCTTTAGTGAATAAAGGCATTTGAAAAGTCCTTGCACGAAACAGTTTCACTTTAATCCCTCATTTCTGAAGACACTGTGTTAAGTCTAAGAGAGGAGATCAGCCTTGGCTGATCTGCTGCTTGCTCAGAAGTGTCTCTCCTTGTAAAACCTCATCTTGGAGTTGGTTTTCCAGACCACTTCCTGTTCCTCACAAGATATTCTTGAGTTATGACATAACCAAGGAACCTCCTGGCTAGGAACTGCCTTTCCTCTGAGGAACTGGTGATTTAATAATAAAAGGGTAAATGAACTGAACAGGTGGAAATAATCTTCATTCAACAGGACCATGGAGGTGTCCAAGGACAAGTAATCTCATCTACGTCTCCAAGACTCTCCAGTTTCATCCCCTTGCTGCTTTGCTTCAGTTCTTGCCTGCTATTTCAGATGACACTGGTAATTTTTGGAGCAGTAGTTTTGTGTATCCAACACACCACAGCCCATTTCTCATCTGGGCATCAACACTAACCACACAATTGCTTGCAAGAGTCGTGTCATCAGCTCTGATTAAATGATAAGGGATGCAGTAAAAAATTACACTTGGGTCTGTGCAGGATCCCATATTTCTTCTCATTTGCTGCTTTTTAGAGTTTCTCTCTTCTGTCACAGGCCTGAAATTCAAACGCAGACTTGTCCCCCTGTGGACCAGGTATTTACTTGCTTTTCATGAGCATCTACATTGATATTCCCAGAATGGCAGGGACGGGAGGGCACACGTTTTGCCTGTGAAGAGTGCAGATCTTCCAAGAGGATTAAGGATTAATTACATCTGGGGAATGGTAAAGCAGGGTGTGTGACTTGTGGCCGTGGCTTTCCTGAGGTCAGTGATGGCAGAGGCAGAAACTCTGTCCTTTCCTCTTCACATTTGGTGGAGCCAGTAAGAAACTGGAATGGCTTACAGGAAGGGAAAGGAGGCCACTCTTGGAGGACATCTCGGCCAGAGTCTTCCTCCTGTGTCCCCTCTTCATCCCTACAGTTTTGCCTGTTGTTTCCCCAGACGAAAGCCCCCATCTGATTGTTCTCTGCTCAGCAGCTCTGCCACAGTAGAATAGCAAGTCCCCATCTCTCCTGTTATGCTGCATGAAACTAAAAATACCAACCCCACTGGAGTTACTTCTACATTAAAGATGTAAGTGAAATAAAAAAAAAAAAAATCACTTTTGGAGCTTTTTATTTTTGATTTAATTTTTAATTAATCTTAATTAATTTGAATTTTGAAGCGATCTGAAAAATAGTTTTAAATGAATATATAGATATATATATTTCGGTGGGTTTTCCACTCGTATCCACTGGCGAGATAATGAATAATAATGCAGGACAGAAGCTGTGGTCCCCGTTTGTATGGCCGAGGTCGGGGCTTTGCTCAGACCTGGCGTGGGGCGAGCGAGGGCCGGCAGTCCCCATGTCGCCATTCTGGCCCCAGGGCATCGGGGAGAGCCCGCAGGGCCCGGCCGGGTGCGGAGCCGTGCTAGGGCCTGGGGCAACAGCTGAGTCCCGCTCCCGCCTGAGCCTCGCCTCAGCCTTGCTTCTGTCTGAGCCTCGCCTGAGTCCCGCTCCTGCCTGAGCCTCGCCTCGGCCCCGCTCCCGCCTCAGCCCCGCTCCCGCCTGAGCCCCGCTCCTGCCTGAGCTTCGCCTCAGCCCCGCTCCCGCCAGAGCCTCGCCTCGGGCCCGCTCCCGCCTCAGCTCCGCTCCCGCCCCGTCCCGCGCCCGCCGTTGCCGTGGAGACGGGCGGCTGCTCGGGGGCTGAGGGGCTGGAGGGGAGCGGCGCCCCGGGCTGAGGGACGCGCCCGGCGCTGCGGGGTCCCTGAGGGGGCCGGCACTGCCGAGCAGCCCGGGGGCTGAGCGGGACCCTCTGGGTGGGGGTCCAGCGCCTTGCAGGGCCCATGGCTCCTGTGGCAGGGCAGAGGGGCCTGTCGGCCTGTGAGCAGCCCCGGCAGGCGAGCCCGGGGCCGCAGGGCCACCCCGGCTCCCCGCAGCTCCCGGCGGGAGCGGCGCGGGCCCTGGGATCTGCCGGGGAGCGCGGCCCTCCGAGAGCCACCGAGCCTTGTTGTTTCTAATTAATGCCTGTGTGGTAGCCTAATCTGTGTTACCGGGCTCTCAGGAGTATTGTCGCACCAAAGGTATATTCTGGGGTTCAGTTAATTAAAAATTACTTATAAATCTGCCTAGGTCCTGTGTTGCACTTAACTCTGCTGTTGTGGCTGTAGCACAGAAGAAATACCCAATATTTATGCAGTTCCAGCAGTAGTTTGGCTAATTTCCTGTAGAGCTCTTTTCCCTGCTGTTCCTCATGGGATTCTAAGGGTTTGCAGTTCTGTCAGGCTCACTCGCTGTGGTGGGGACATGGGACTGACACCTGATTTTCCCGTGTCGGGAGCAGAGCACGTCCCCAGATCCCTGCGGATTGTCCTGCTGCCAGCCCTGGGCTGCCTGCTCTCCTGAGGGCACTTGGTTCTAGGGCTGGAGCTTGCAGCACACACCTCTAGGTAGATTTGTGCTGGGATCAAGTTATGTCATGAGTCCTCAGGAGAACTGAAAAGATGGCATGTGTTAAATTCTGGTTAATTTTATAATAAGCTTCCCCCTACCTACCCCTGGTTTTTTTCTTTCGAGTACATGTGGAAGTATCTAATGTGTGTTCTCTTTGGCTGTATATTTTTTATAAACTCAGTATCAACCATGCACTTAAACACATACTTGGGATGATGTGTCTGATTTGCTTCTAGTAATGAAGTTCAAGCAAAAACTTGATGAAAAATACCTGATTTCTGTATACAAATCTGTGTTTGTGTGTGTTTATTTTGGAGTTAATTTCTTTCTGAGACTGATAACAAGGGAGAATGTCTCTCTCATCAAGCCAAACTGAAAGAAGATAATGCAGAAGCTGGGTTCAGTACGGTTGAATAAATCTAGCCACAGAGCTACACATTAACTCTGGAGTTTCACACTGCATTGCAAAGCATGGTAAGCTTGTCTCAACTATCGAGTTTTTTTCTTCATTTTTTTTCCTCTCCGAGGGGTAGGGTGCCAACACTGCTGTCACTTGGCTTCCCAGAAATAGGTGTTTAAGTCAGGTGTTTGAAACAGAAATTGTGTTACTGTTTCTTTGTGGCCTGTAGAAAATGACAGAGTAGTAATGTGGTTGATTGAGAGCTATTCTGCATTTCTAGGATAGAAAATACAAAGTATAAGAGTGAGTTCTAAGAAAATGTTGTGAGTAGATTCATCGAATAAAAGAATAAGCACTTTAATATTTTGCTTTTATATAAAAGAAGTCCTAACCTATTATTTGTCTTGAGCCTTTTTACTTCAATAAATTAAAAAAAAATCATATTGTTGAAGAACATAGCAAAAATATCTGTTCCAAAGTATAGATATCTGGGAAAAGTTGTAGCTTATCTTTGGAAGCAAAGCATGATCTTTCTTGAATATTTTTGAGGAAAATGATTACTTAATAATTCAGTTAATGATTTCTATTATTTTGAGAACGGTTACTGATTGTTTATAAAACCCAGCCCACGAAGAGTGCTTCTACCTCATTTCACACCTCATTGTTTTGCAGATTGTCAGTGATTGTGGAAGTTGAAGTCCTAGGAATTTAATTTCTTGACCATCTACTTGTGTAGTCTGAAATCTTCAGTCTGAGAGGTACACAGGAACAACCTGTTCTGGTATGTAAAGCTTTGATTTCTGTAAGCTGTACAGAATAGTTTAGTGAATAAGATTGAGAGAATCACAGAATGACACACTGCTAAGGGATTGCAAGGGACCTTAAACATTGCTTGGTCCCAACCCCCTGCCATGGCCATGGGCAGGACACCTTCCACTGGACCAGATTGCTCAAGGCCTTGTACAACCTGCCCTTGGACATTTCCAGGGATGAGGAATCTGCAGCCTGTTGCAGTGTTTCAGCAGCCTCACAGTGAAAAAATTCTTCTTAATATCCAGTCTATCTGTAACTATCCTGTCCTACCACTACAGCCCCTGATGAAGCATCCTTCCTGTAGCCCCTTCAGAGCCTGGAAGGTGCCGTGAGGTCTCCACACAGAAGAACCTTCTCTTCTCTGGGCTGAACAGCCCCAACTTTCTCAGCTTGTCTTCACAGGGGAAGTGCCCCAATCCTCTGGACTTGCTGCAACATCTCCGTGTCCTTCTTGTGTTTGGAACACCAAAACTGGATGCAGCTCTGCCAGTGGGGTCTCACAAGAGCAGAGTGGGGGGAAGAATCACCTCCTTTGACCTTCTGGCTGTGCTCCTCTGGATGCAGCTCAGAAAAGCCCTTGGCTTTCTGGGCTGTGAGCACTCACTGGCTCATGGTGAGTTTTTGATCAACCATCACCCCCAAGACAGAATAATTTTGTAAAAATATTTGTGTTCTCAGGACGACCTGGTTGCCTTTCCATGACTTGCAAATGCTGATTCTCTTAAAGATTTGATGACTCTTTTTATGTGGGCAAAGAAGCAAGTGAACAAACCCCCTGATGGTATTGAACTGTGCAGTTAGAACAGGCTTGTAGTGTTGTGGGTCTCCTCATTGTCTCCTTACTTGAAAAACATAATATTGGTGTATAAGGCTGTAGTTAACTATGTTTGTTGGATAAAATTAGTTGTCACAAGCTGCATTTCATTCTTTGCAGAGCAACTGAGAAAGCAGTAATTTTAGGACCAAAGCTCACTGGCTCACTCTGCTTTTAGTAGAGCTGCTGCAATTGAAATATAGGAAGCCTTTAATAAGAATTAATTTGGGAAGGGACACACACACTGTACATGCCCATTTATTGGTGAGACTTATACTTCTACATTCTTTGCAAATAATAGGTCTTAGCTTTTCTGTTTACATGCTGTTAGACCAGCCTGTAAATTAAAACTTTTCTTTGTAATAGCTCCATTAAGAAATTAAGGGAGGACTTAGTTGGGCAAGGAAACCCAAAGTTTATCTTGCATGGGTATCTGGTGATCTAGTAGATACTTTTTTTCTGAAATTCAGAGCTGGTATGAACCAAGTTCTGGCCTCTGTTCATTTCCATTAAACTTGGTCATGCAATTTAATGTGGTTTGCTTCTCTCTCTCTCTCTTTTTCCTTTTTTTTTTTTTTTTTTGTGGTGGTAGCTGATAGTTATGCTAATAGAGTGTTAACTTTGTGATATTTAATGTTTACAGTGTTAATAGGTAAAGATAATAGCTGTGCTTTGTTGTGTTGGAGAATTTTAGTATGTTATTTATAGATCTGAAACCTACAAGATATGATATAAAAGCCTTCAATATGAAAAATGTTACAATTCTGAGCAGACAGTGAGAAAATTGCCTTTTAGAGGTCAAAACTCCCAATGCCTCTGGCAACATGGCCTTGATGTCATTTGACAGGGTGGAAACACAGCCCTTCATGGGAATAAACAGCCAATACCTGCATGATTCATTTTGTTAGAAGGGTTCTCCCATTGTTGCTAGGCAATATTTCCTAGGTGGAGTTAAAAACCAACAAAAATATCAACAACAAAACCCCCAAAACCCAGCTGCTCTCTCCTCAGAATAATACTTATTACAAGTTGTCTTGCTATTGTTTATTTGTTTTTCTAATTAAGTGATTTTCCTTCTGCAAAATAGATGCATCAGCTGAGTCTCAATAGAGACATTCCCCACTAAGAGGCAGCAAGAGGAAGAGCTGGAAAAGGGTTGCACCTGGTTAGTAGAAGGGTTCCTTTCTATCTTCCTCTGTCCCTTCTTAGAGCTGTCTGTTTGGAAATGCTTGACTCTGTTGTGATGTGCAATTCTCAGAGAAGAAACATGGCAGAGACCAGCAGACATTCATTTGAAATGATTTTCATTCACTGCATTCTGGAATGGACTTGAAAGCAGGTCTCAGAGGCAACTTGTATGTACCAGTTTGTCTTACATATTTATTTATGACAGGCTTGAATCTTCAGGATGGTATTCTATCAAGTGACATACCCACTCAGTGTGATGTGTGTCTAAAAATAGGTCATTGTCAAAGGACAGGAAAGGAATTGTATAAATCTATAAACTAAACCATTGCAGTCTAGTGGGATAGCATACTCTGAAGCTGAGGTAATGCTATCTTCAAAATTGCAGCTTTCCATGGATTATTTTCTAGAATAATACATTAACACTGTATTTATAAAAATAGACTCTAAAGACAGCTAATGCTAATGGGTCACTTCTGACACAGCAGTTAGAAACAGTAAAGTAAACCAAACAATCTCAGAAGGTGGCAGGGCTGGACCAAACTTTGCTCTTATGCTTAAAATATTACTGATTTGAACCTCCCATTTTTTTACATGTTAAATGATATCATAAAACACTTATTTAGTGCTGGGACTTAGGTATTTGGGTTTGAGAATAAAGCTTCTGTTTTGTGCATTTGGTCAACGTGAATGGATTTTTTTCCTCTAGTTAACCTAGGGTGTTGAGAGGCCTGAAAAATAAGACTCTGAAGGATGATACTGTTTAAAAATGGGCATTAGGAAAGGCATTTTTGTCATTTCAAATAACCTGTTGATGTATACAAATGTGTGAGGTTTGGACCACAACAGAACAATGCAGATTTTTTTAGTGTTCATGACAGCATAAGCACCAGTACACAGGTGAGGTCTTGAATTTAGCTGCACAAATGGTATGTTTAGGTGCTTAATGCAGTGTTGCTACTGCAAACTCAATAGAAAGGCTAATATTTAATTAAGGATAGAGTGTGGAAATGGTCAGCAAAAGAACAAATGCATCCGTGTACAGGGTTCTAGTGAGAGGTTTGGAGTTACCAGGTAAAGGGGAAGTGTGACATCTGGTGGAAAGATGGTATCAGGAGCAAGAGATCCATTAGTGATAAATGGCATTATTTGGCATGAAAATGCATTATATGATGTTTGAAATCACTGCTGGATATAAAATTCACGTGAGTGACATATTTTGTGGTCTCATAGTTCATATTGTCTGAACCAAAATACATGGCATCATGATTATGTTCTTAATAAACAGTGAACTCTTCTAAGCTACCAAAGAAAGCTTATTTTGTTAAGTTCCTCTCCCAAACTCTTAATCTACACTGAAAATAAATTAATATGGTACCACCTTTGGGTATCCAAGTATTTTTTTCAGAAAAATGTAATCTAAATACATTTTTTATCTATCATCTATGATGATCCTAGTAATTTTTTTTTATTCTTGAGTTCTTCAGTAATACTACTTCCAGGTGCAAGCCCCAAATGATCAGGATCATTTGATGCTGCTGTTCTGGGAGATACTGGTCTGACCCTGCCTTGGAGGTGCAACTGGAGCCCAGCACTGGAGCCTCTGTTTGGGTTCTGCTGCTCTGCTCCCAGAGCTGGTGGTGGGAGGCTCCTCTGCAGACTGTGGGAATAGTTTTGGATTGCAGGAGTCAGGAGAAGGGAGGAATTCTGCAGGAGAAGGGGCTGGAACAGGAGCTACCTTTTGCTTGGTGTCGTATTGCTAGAGTTAGAACTTGCACAGAATCAAGGTGGGCTCAGAGCTACAGAGATCTTGCTTTATTGTGTTTATTTCTACAGTATGTTGTGGAAAAAGAGTTTGCAATTCATTGGGAGCTCTATGTATTAAGGATATTCAGGAACCTCCTAGCTCAGCTCAAAAGCCCAGGGGAAAAAAAAAAAAAAAAAAGAGAATTCATCTTAATCTTTCAGCTCTGCTTTAAAATACCTGATTCTTCTGAGGTTTCATTCCATAGGATATTGATCATTCCACTTCAGTCTTGAGATTTTTCTGTGTTACAACTTTGCTACTGAAAGATCGCTTTATCCCAAGCACAGCACATGTTCAGTCGTGGTTCTGCTTTGTAGTTCAGGCTCATCTCCTGTGCATAACTCCCTGCCCCAATCATGTGGGATTTCCCCCTTCATCAGAAGGCAATAAATCTTCAGCTTCTTTTGTTCTTTATGCATTTTTCTTCTATTTTTAATGTTAGCATCTCACTTGCTAGGACAATATATTATAAGAGTTCTGATTCCTTTTCCTGCTTTGGGGGCAGACTCCATCTGCAAGTTTTTGCTTGCTCACACAAAAATAATGCTTTTTGGGAACTGGCCAGTTCAAGGAAGGAAATAAGTTAACAAATACCTAAACCCACAAATCCAGCCTTTCAATGCTAGACTGCAGTGGGGTGCACCCATCTCAGGTGGCTGGCTTCTTGCTCAGCAGGCATTTAACAGCAGCATGTGTAACTTGTTTCTCCTCATCGTTACAGTCACAAATGGGTGATATTCACAAACTCAGGTATTTTGGTACCATGATGAATAAAATACATTGTTTACTCCAATGAGTGAAGAGTTCTGCTCTGCTTCTGGTGGGCAGGGGTTTGGATAATCCAAATGGGTTTGAGTAGAAGGCCTTTAGCAGGGAGTTTGCTGATACACTTTAGTGCAGTTTAGTTCAGTGCTGAACAATTTCTTCCTAATCTACCCCTCCTCCTCAGCAGGGTGGCAGTAATTATCCTTTTCTGTCTGCATTTCTTGGGATGGATTGAGTAGTTTCCATACTTGTGGAAGCACATCAATTAAAACACAGTTAACTCTGTTACTGTGTTGTCATATGAAGACATGGGATGTAGACCAAGCTTCAGTTTTTTCATTAAATGTTTTATGTTTTATCATGTTGGGAGGGAAACAAACCTAATGCTTTCCTCCAGAGAACCTCAGTGTATGAGTCAATGGCTTTCTGAAGGTTAATTTGGGGTGTGCAGACAGAAAAATTGTCCTATTAAAAGGGAGAAGGTAGTCTAGTTTAAATCTTTTGGAAATTTAAGTGAAAAACATAATTTTTAGTCAGGTTGAGTTGACTCTTTCAAAAGATCTCTAGACATATACTAAAAAAAAAATCAGACCAGGAATTTTGATTGAACAAGAGCCAGACTGACAGGTTTTAGTTTTCAGCTCTCTATTGGTGAAGAAACAATTTTTCTTACCAAATTATAACTAACAATGATACTGAACTTGTGCTAGTATAAGGTGCTTTCTTAACTGCAAATGTGATTTCAGCCTGAAAATACCATAATAAATTCACTGAATGGACTTTCTTCTGTAGTATACCCTTATAATTATAAACCCTTCTTTTTTTGCCCAAGGCACCTACTTAGGAGATATCATAAAGTGAAAATAATCTTAATGTCACTAAATGAGAAAAGAATGATTGTATTGCCTTGCAGAAAAACAAAATGGGAAGGGGGACTGAGGAAGGGACAGTACAAAATTATATTTGCTGCAGTCTTGTGGGCACCAGTAGAAAAATGCTCTTTATTTTTCTGAGAATGGTTTAAAAATGTGTTTGTATCAATGTTGCAGCTTCTCAGTAGTGATTGGGATTTCTGACTGTGCAGACATTATGCACAGCCTTTAAGAAAACTGATAGCTGGGTCTCCATTAATGATATTGAGGACCGGGTGCATGGTGGCTGTTTTGGTGGTGTAAATAGGAGGAACAGGGGGAAGGTTCCTTGAGAACCTGTTGCCAAAAAAAATATAAAAATCTGATATAAGCCAAAACTTAGTAAAAGTAGGATAGGAAGCTTGCTTGTGGAAATGTACCACTGGATGCCACTGTTGCTTCATAGAATGTCATACTAAAATAATGTCAGCTTTGCTGAAAAATTCTGCTTTTCCTTCACTCTCATCTTCTTAGTTTTTTATTACTTTAATCTTTGTTCATATCAAAGGAAAGGAGAAATCGTGCCCCACTTATTCTCTCCAGCAACATGGTGATATGGTTTCCATATCTAGAAGTGACAGCTTGTCATAGGAAAGAAAAGGGAATGACACAAAATTTGTCTTTTCTTTTTTTTTTTTTCTTCCTCTTCTAAGGTAAAATATTTTTTTTTTTAACAGAAGAAAGGCTCAGATGAAAGAGCAGCCAATTTTCCTTGTAACTAAATTCCTTCTCTCTGTCTCTGTGTTAATCACAACTAGATTTGGACACTGAGCCTTTACTCCTGTTTTAATGTCATCCTACAGAGCAGGGCAGGAGGTCACTTTTGCAAATACTTGTTTATTTCCTTTCCCAAGTGCTGGACATTTTGTACTTGAAAGAATGTTTTTCACTCGTTACAATTTTTTCTGCCTTGGGGAAGCAGAGAGGGTGAAGGTCACCAGGTGAATTTTTGATGGCTGTTGCTTGTTTTTACAGGTACATTTGTAATCACCTGATTGGCAACTCTGGGACTTTTCTCTAAGTTATACAGTATGGGGTTTTGTAAAGAGCTGTTTTTTTGGTTTTTATGTTTGTTTGTTTGTTTGTTTTTTAACTGAAGCAACCCCCCAAATGTAATTAATTTAATTAAATGAAAAGAAATAAAAATCCTAACATCTGACTCGTATGTTTCAGATCAGATCGTCTGAGTTTTCTATTTCGAGTGCATCTAATTCCTAATCTTTCCTATGGGAAGAGAAAAGAAAAATGTGAGAAAAAACCGTGAGAGATTTCCTAGTGCCATGCCCGGCTTCTGCGGAGACAGTCCACCTTCTGCTGTGCGCCTGCTTAATTGGGTAAGCACAAATACTGTCGGTTCCAGCCTAATTAGCAACAGTGGGAATGTGGGGAAGGCAAAGACAATGGAAAGGATCTCTTGCGGGGCTCTGAAGGCAGGAGCAGCCGTGCAGCCCCGAGAAAGCGCGTTCCGTTCCCCCTGCGAGGCGGCCGGGAGGAGCGGGGCTCAGCCGCGGGGCCTCGGCACTGCCATGGAAACCGCGCACAGCCCGATCCCTCCGGCTCCCGGCCCCGCAGGCAGCGGCACACACACACAACCTGCGGGAGGCAGCGCAAGGTTAAAATGCACCGCCCTTCTGCTGCTTCATCACCGGCTTAGGAGGCAGATTGAGGGAGAGGAAAACATCAAGTAAATGGAGTAAGTTTACTCTCAAGGATGGGCTGCATAATCCTCGTGCTAGGTGTCTGACAGCCAGAATGCAGTTCAATGATGCTACTGTTCGGTGATAATTCCCTTCTCTCTTCTGGAGCTGAAGATTTGCCTGGATTAGATATTGTGATCGGGGCTGGATGCTGCCCTACCTCGCTGTAGGTTCCGAGGGGAAGCCTGCCAGCAGAGCTGCTGTTGATGCCGCATAAACTTGTAGCGGTGACCCAGATAACATTGTGACCGACACAGTAAGTTACAGTGTCAGGAGGAATAAACGTCTCCTCCAGCCCCTCGCAGAGCTCCAGCTGTGCTGTGGTTCCTGCCCTTAAGCCCCATCTACCCAAGGAACTGATGGGCTCTGGGAGCTGCTGGGCTTCGCTCAGTTGTACAAGTGAATTCAGAAAATACACAGGGCTTGCAATTATTTGGAAACTGTGGTGATTTAGTGTTCTTAGTAAAAGACCTTTCCAAAATGGTTGCCTGGGCTCTGTGATGTATTTTGAGAATTCCCAGCAGTCATCTAAATGTGACAGCTCTCTAAAGAGAGCTTTTGTGCCCTTAGCCCTCATCTACCAACCTCTGCTTGGTTCCTAGTTCTGGCCTAGACTTGGGACAGGACTAGTTTTTAAATTGCCTTCCCTGAAGCTCTGCAGTTAGCCACAACTTCATCTCACTTCTATGCTGAGGTGGAAATGACAAGGTTTCACAACTCACAAGGTTTCTGTTGTGCTCATTTGTTGTGCCATGCAGAGAGAAGGTTCCCCCTGTTCTTTTGCAGTAGGACTGGTTTCATGGCTGGAGAATGCTAAGTGGTTCTGCGGTTGCTTCATGTGGGCTTGCTCAAACCATAACATGAAGTACAGCAATATAAAAGAACCAGACATCTCTGGTATGTTTGGACAAAAGCCTACATATATCATCACTACCTTTTGTGGTTTGCAACTGTCAGAGAAAAATAGCTAGATGAAGTTTGACTTCAGCACAGGAAGGCCTGGGCTTTTCAATGTAGTGTGTACTGGTAAAAAGTAAGATGGAATGGAGCAGGATTCAAGCCTGTGTTCTTGAGGGGTTGTGGTCAGGTTAGCTAGCTAGCTAATGTAGAGGCAAAGTCAGAGAAGGATTAAAAAGGCATACCATAGGAATTAAATAAATGAGCTGCTGCTGCCTCTTTTTTTCCTCCCTCATCCCTTGTCCAGGCTGCTGCTGAACACCATCCCCAGGCTCCCTCTACACTGGGTGTATATGGATGCAGAGATCAGCAATGATTCCACAGCCTTTTTGGTGTTCCTTAAGTGCACAGAATTCAGTCTCTACCACATCAGGAGCCTTTTGAAGATAAAAATCACTGATTCTTAGCAGTGCCATCTTTTGTTAACTGGAAACATTAAAATGTGTATACAGTAGAACCCACTGCCAGAAATGGCAAAAAAAACTTCTGTATCTTTTACAAGAAGCAGTAGGCAAAGAGCAAATGTGTTTTGGAGCAAAGGTGGGGAGGACTTCTCCATGCCACAGGCATTATCAGAGTTAGGTATTGTCAGGATTGTGAATATGGCTCTATATATGTCTTTATAGCCATGGATCATCATGAAGCAGAAACCACCTGGTTTTACCCCATGTAAGCCAATGCTTGTTTATCTATTTGAAAGCAGTCACTTGTTCTTTTAGCTCTATTTGTAGCCTTCACAATTTAATAGTTGTATAAATCTTAAAGATGACACCTGCACAATGTAGGTTTTTATTCTAAAGTCCTTGTCTTTCATGCTGCTGCAGTACATTAAAAATGTTTGTAGTCTCCTCTTCTATGGGGTGATCTTTCTAAATTTGTCTGGTCTCTTTGGGGATGCTGCATCCTCTGGCTGCTCATGTATGGGAAATGCATTGGTACAAATTTATTTATAACTCTTTCTATTGGTGCTGGATCTCTGTGGTCCTCTACTGCAAGTTTCTTCAAACTCTCAGAGGAGATTTTTAAACAGCTCCTGGCTCATAAGCAACAGCTTCCCCCATGATAACCCTGCAGCAACTCATCTTGTTCCTTCAAGCCTCTGTCTGTTGCCAACCTAGTCATTAGACTGATTATTATTTAAGCTGATCATGAATTTCAGTTTGGACTCCCTGCATTTACAGTGAGTAATTAGAGAAGGCACCTTCCCCATCAATTTGTGCTATTCATGGAAATGTTATCACTTACAGAAGATACAGAATAGACATTTATAGGTTCCTTTTATTTAAGTGACTGAGAAAAAGTCCATGGCAAAGGGGAAACTCCTGTGTGACTTACAGAAGCCTTGCCCTGTCAGCCTTGCTCTGTGGTAGGTATTTAGGGATTAGGTGCTGGTGTTTTACAACATGCTTAAACATGGGTTTATTTTTTTGGGGTTTCTTTCTCTCCTATCAATGTCATGAAGTCAATTTCAGGCTATTTCTATAGATAGGACAACACTTAAACAGTGCATGGAGACATTCCTGTATTTTAAAAATACTTTGAGACTAAAGTCTACAGTGAATATGTGAGATCAGGGCAGCAGATAGTGGCAAGACTATCATCATTAACAAAGAATACTTTTGTCTTTTGAAATAATATTGTCATAGATGTGTGAATTTTAAAGCAGTACAACAATATTAATTCTTTGATTAAAAGCCACAAAAGATTAAATTCTTCAATTACTGTGTAGGCTCTCCTGAGCTTTCTGGGAACTGGAGTAAAGGGAATAACTGAAGGTCAAAGGGCAAAGATAGCCTGGCTGGTCATTAATCTAAATTTGCCTGTGGAATATAGTTGTGAAGAAGTTGTTAGTACGTTTTTCCCCCTCACCCTAAAAAAAAAAAAAAAGAATTTTTGCTCAAATCTGTCTTTAGAGTAATTGAGGAAAAATAGGGAATTTCAAAAATTGTGTCTTTCAGGTGGGGTATGTGCTGGTTTGTTTTTTTTTTTCTTTTCTTTTTTTTTCCCTCAAGAAAGCTGTCAGTCTTTATGCACCTCTGAATGTATGTGAACTGTAGGAAAGGTGTGACAGGGATGGGGATTCCTTGATAACTTTCATGTAGCTACTGCAGGTTACAGGTTCCACTGAGCATGAAGCTGCCTGGCTTTCAGTGTGAGCAGCCCAAGAATATTCCACAATTTGTCATTGTGTGACAGTGCCTTGTTCTGCTCCAGTTTTGTTGCTCATACCCCAGCTAGTTTCCTTAAAGTTGGAATGAAGGTGATTGCAATTGTGAGAGAAATGTAGGCAGTGCTTGGAGAAAGGTAGGAAAGATTTGCTGTGTCCATTTCTACTGAGTACTTTGTCAGTCTTCTTATTTATCAGGTGGGGTGCTTAAAGCATAAACCATCCTACAGCTATATTATATTTGGAAATTAAAGACTTTACAAAATGAAAGTAAGTGGCATTACTGTGGTGTCACTCAAACCACTTAATGATCTGAGATAAGAGAGGATTCAAAAGGGCCAAGAGTTGCTCTAAGTAGTGTCAGAACTGCAGCTCTGTGAAGAGAAGTACACATCTGTGAACTGGTAAAAAGGAGTTGCATTAATTATATGGCATGCCACGCTACAACACGAACACCATTAAAAAGTCAGCCTTTAAATCTTAAAACACTTCTTGTTCCTACTATCCTCATTACTAACATCCGTATTCTACATTAATGCCTCTGGCAAGAGGTGAAAGCTGTTGAGGGTGAAAAGAAATTAGTTTCATTTTTCAGTAATTATGGGGAATACTGTTCACTGGCTTTAGTCACCCTCTCGAGTTATTCTAGTGCTTCTGGTTAAAAAGATCCTGATCTATGGTATTTTGCTAATGATCAACAGTTTTAGAAATGACATTTTTCAGCAGCACAGCCTCTATTATTGGGACAGTCTTTTCCTTTGGGCAGCTGCCAGATTTTTCAAAACCAATGGGAAAGCTTATGAAAGGTTAAGTTCTTTTCCCTGCCCCTGCCTTCTTTATAAACCTGAGATCGCTGTTGCTTAGGATGCCAACTAATATTTCCAGTTTTCAAAGGAAAAGACCACCTCTTCCAAGACAGATATTTAAATAATCTGTGACTGTGGGGAAACACCAAGGTAAAGGAAGAATATGGCAAAAATTAAATGAAAGTGAAATAACAGTGTGCCAAGGTAGTTCCTATCATACAATTGTGGTAAACTATGGATATATTTCTTAATTTGTCAGGTGCATTTTCCTGTTCTCATTTAAAGTGATCCTTTTTTTTCATAAAGTTGAATGACAGAAAAGTAAAAAAAATTCAGTAGGTAATGAAGGTGCATTTTGAGAGATGCATTCTGGAGGACTGAGTAGGTACCTTCTACTGAGTAACACAAAAGTTTGATTTGTTCTTTCTCATCATTCTGAAATGTGTTTTGTGGTACTTGGAAACAACAGTGGTCAATCAGAGCTGACTCCTAGGTGTCGTTCTACTGGAATGTACTGTGTTGCTGTTTTGGTTATTTTATTACTCTTACTCTGTCTCATATGAAGTGTTGATTGTCAAGTTACAGAAAACTCCAAGAAACTTCCAATGCATCCATTTATAGTGTCTTGCAAAGGATTAGTGGCAGTTCAAGCAGTAGCTCAGATTCCTGATTTCTGTGACCATTTTCTTAATTGCAGTGAATTTGTTCTTCAAGTGGCAGCATCTGTGCCCTTTGCAAAGTGTCTCTGGCAGTTTCCCTGGGACTCATGAAATGCTCTGTGGTGTGCAAGAACTGCCTCTCCCTGGGGCATGGCAGGGGACAATGACACTTCTTCAGAGTGTTCTGGCCACAGAGCAACAAAGAGTTTCTTGTGGGGTGGCCTTGGTACCCCCAGATATGTTTGAGACCTTTCACCTTGGATAAACTTCATTGTGACAACTTTTGTCTTTGAAGAGCTAATTGAACTGTTTACCTCTTTACTAACATTAACAGTTCTGTTTCAAATGATCCTGGCTGTAGTAACTTGATTTTTGAAGCAGTTTGGCACTCTGTGATCAAGAGTTATTTAAGCTTCTTGTGCTTGGCACTGTACTTCTAAATGATGAAAGCATATTTCTTTCACTTCTTTCTGAAAGAACAGGCTGCATTTAAAAATAATAATTTATTTTCTTGGTTAATAGTTCTAATAAGTACCTACAGCACAAAGTATCAAAACTTAAATGCTTTTGAATAAGGAACTTAATTAGATCTTAAAAATTCTTCTTCCAATGAAATACCTTATCTTCCCCAAAATTGGAACATGGAAGTCTTCAGCAAACTGCAGCAAGGTGTTTTACATCAATAGTTTATACTTCTCTGCCACCAGATCACCTGTGTAATAAAGAGGCCCTTATTCTTTAAGGCTACAGGCAAGCAGTAGGATGCAGAGAAACACATTGGGACAAGATGAATGAGACTTCCCATAGAACATCAGAATTTTTCTTCTAGTGAATATGAAATCTTGCCTTTGGCACTAAGCTATATTGAATGCTTCAGAAAGGAATGAAAGGGAAAATCTTTCTCTAAGCAGGAAGGTAACTTTGAATGCAGAGCTGGAATGTATGGATTTCTACCTTTTCTCCATTTGGTGCTTTGATTTGTTTTCCCTTTGCCTTGACTGGCTGTGCTACAATGCTACAATTTTTTTCAGTTCTTTAGAGCTGAAAATACTAACACACAATACAGGGATTGGTGAACTCTTCAGCTGTTCAAATGCCATATACAACCTTGTTTCTGTTTAATGGTAAATATAAGGTCTCACACTGTTATGGTATGGTTAAAGGCATACTGTCCTTTTTTTTAATGCTTGTTTAAGAGCAGTCTTTGATCCATGGCTTGTAGTTGTTCTGAGGTGTCTTTGTTAAAAGCTTTAAAAAAAGCACAGCCATGCACTGAGCTGTTATGCATAAATAAGGTAACAGAAAGACTTTCATTGCCTACATTTGGGGATCCCTTTCTCAAAGAAAAAACCTCTGGCTTTGCTTATCCATACCTCTGAATTGACTGTTCAGCTGTCTTTTAATAACTGTATTAAAGACCATGGTGGGTAGACAAGATTGACCTTGTCTCTGCTGTGAGTGTGAGGCTCTGATTCTCCATTTGCAGCAGGTCTGCCCTTCTGGCCCACTCATTGTTTGTGAGCTAACCTTCTGGATTTGAGGAGAGAAACAAATATTAGCAAGAAGGATTTTAAGTTGAACTTCTTCAAGGTGTGTGAGCATGACTTGGAAGATGGCAAAGGCATGCTTATTTATAGATATGCAAATATCTGTGCTTATTAGCTCCAGAGAAACTATAAGGGGGAGAAACTGAATAAACACAATGAAGAAAGCTGATTTGGGTGGTCTGGTAGACCAGTGCCCAGGCAGTTGTAAAATATCTTTACCATGAAAGCCTGTACTGGGTCTCACAATCTGGCACATTGATTTAGGGAAGAGGGAAAGACTGAGGGGGGGTATAGGAACTGGGAGGGTAACATGGAAGGGAAACTGTGAAAGCCAGGATCCAAAGGTGATGAATGGATGAAGCCCTGTGGAGAACATGTATTACCATGGTTTGGAAAGGAAATTTGGAAGTGCTCTTGCCAGAGGAGGGATGTGATGACTTTTACCAAAGCTGGGACAAGGACCACAAAGATGTAGGGGGCATGGAAGCCATAAAAAAAAATCATGTCCCTGCTTCAGCTTCTGTAGGTGTGAGGAATACCTACAAAGCACTTACACTGCAGGATCAGTCCTGGCCCAGCTGCAGTGTATAATTTGTGTGTTCTATCTTGGGCAGCTCTTGCAGTGCTTCTCCAAAGCCAGTTCCTCCTCTCTTCAGGGATTCTGTGTAGCCTTCCCCTTTCCCCTTTTCCCTTTCCCCTTTCCCCTTTCCCCTTTCCCCTTTCCCCTTTCCCCTTTCCCCTTTCCCCTTTCCCCTTTCCCCTTTCCCCTTTCCCCTTTCCCCTTTCCCCTTTCCCCTTTCCCCCTTTCCCCTCCCCTCCCTTGGCTCTCATCTTGGCACAGGTTCTTTCCTCCCTGACTTTTACTGGGCAGATTTTTGTGCCCTGCTCCTGAGGGATCACTGGGTGAGTATTTATAGTGAGCTTCAGTGTACTTTGGCTGCCTGACAGGAGATTGGCACCTGTACAGGGCTGACTGCAAGGGGAGGTAGGCTGAAGTAACCTGTGTGGTGTTTTGTGAGGACACAGGATCTGGCTGGGCCAGGGGAATGATGCAGAAAGTATTTTAAACGTCAATGAGGAGCAAAATTCTTTAGGCTTTTAATCTTAGGAAGTTTTCACTTGATTTAGTCAAACCTCAAACCCTTCCCAGATGCTAGTCACCAGTGAGACTTTACTCTGGAAACTTGAAGACTTGAGGGTCTGTCTGATTCACAGGGGGGATCACTATCAGCCTAATGGGACCTTGGTTGAAACTTTAATTACAAGAAGACAGTAAAAAGCACTGTTTAAGAAAAAAAAAATCCCCTTATCAACTTTTGTTGCTAGTCTAGTCAGGCTAAAAATTCTGCTTAATCTTAATGATTAGTAAGAGTTCTTCATTTCTGTTAAATAAATTACGAATTATTCGGAGGCAGTATATTAAAGGAGATCTAATCAAGATATCCAGAATATTGTGACATATTTAAATCCCATAATATTTAAAAAAAAACATTTTTGAGGGAGTAAAGATACTTTATATACAATTAGAGGCAGTATGATTAATAACCTTGGGCTCAGATTCAACTGCTTCCTTTGGGATTTGGGTTTTTTCCTATATCTCTGGAACCAAATATATGCCTTAATTACCAATCAAACAGTCAATGAAGGCAGAACTGAAGTGTGGATGTATCTACTTGGATTTGTATTAGCATTTCTTCTACAGATTTTGGATTAGTGAGGCTGAGTGTATCTGCAGGTTTTGATTGCTGTCAGGGAGAATGTGAATCCACACCATGACTTAGATTTTCCAAACTAGCATATCTGTCTGTTTTGTGTTGTTTGACATTTATGCCAAATGCAAAACCTGGAAAAGGTAGGTGTTAGTGCAAGTTGTGTTAAATGCAGGAGCATTTAAAAGTTCTGAGAAGATTCAGGCCATTTAAAACCAGACAGTGTAGTTTCTCCCCAGCCCCATTTCTTTATGCAGGTTTCAGGAGGAATAGGAGATTTTGATATCTGAGAAACAAACCCATTTGGTTTGAAACCATTCTGCTTGCAGATAATCTGCAAGGCTACAACATAAAATCTGAATTGAAGACAAGAAAAGAGGAGCCAGATACTTTGAAGTTTTGGACACTCACAGGTTGATACAAAGTCAGTGAGTGGACAATGCTCCTTAAATAGCTGTGTCAGTAGTTCCTTTTATAGCAGAAACAGTAGTTCCTTTTACAGCAGAAACAGGTGAGTCAATGCCTTCAATTCCAGTGGGACTGGAAAGCTCAGGATTTTGGAAGGTGTTACCTCAGAGTACTTTGCTTGCCAGGTATAGCTGCAAGGAAAGAGATTGAAGATAGGGAGTGGGAAAATGTTTTTGAAGCCAGTCTTTATTGTAATTCTAGGTATTACTTATTTCTCATAGTGTAAAATGGTGGGAGAGAAATAGCTCCTTGTGACAGAGACAAGGGATAAATGGGGTGTACTATCAACCCTTTTACTTTCTGAATTTTTCTAAAATTGATTTTACTTCTGCACATATTCATTCTGGAGTGTTCATAAGCTGTATGTTTTGGTCAAGTATGGCAGGCTTAGCTTTTAATTCTGAATGGTCAGTTTTGAAACTCACTGTGAAAGAGCTCCAAGGCAAAATGGTTTTGATCATTACAAGCTGCTGTGTGCTTTGTACACTGTAATATAAACCTGACATTCAATTTTGGTGGGATGATCTAATGAAGTTCTGAGATTTATTTTAGATAATAAAAATAAACCCCCTTTTTTCAAGGATAAACATGGATAAATTGTCAGATTCATAGCCCATCTCATATTATGTCTGCTGTGTTTTCCACAGTACCTAAAATGGTCACTGTATGCCTGATTTATAAAGACAGTATCACCTTGATGAGTACAGAGTGTGTCACTTGAGCAGGATTCATGTCTTTATGGATTTCAGTGGAGAAATATAATGTGAGACAATATAAATATTGCAGCTGCTTGCTCTATCACATTGTCTGTTTTATTAGGCAGGTTACCTGTGCTGTAGTGATGTTGGTTGGTTTTTGGTTGGTTGTTTTTTTCCTTTGTTTTGGTTCATGGTTTGTTTTGTTTTGTTTTGTTTTTTGTGGATTTTTGTTGTTGTTTTTTTCCCTTTCTTTTTCTGGTATTAATAAGAAAAAAAAATTCTGGTAACACTGGTGGGGAAAACTCTTTTCCATTATATTTTACAATAGATGAAATAAATGAATTTGAGATCAGTAAATAAAATGTAGTGTAAGACATTAAATATTATACCATTCCTGCATTTTCCTCTTCACCAGAAATAGGGAAAGATAAGTGGAACAATTCTAGATGAGACCCAAACCAGTCAGATAACAGGCAAATTGTAGGCCAAAGCTCCCAGCTACCTGCCTTAAGTGTTAGCATGCCTGGTTACTGCTAGGTATAGGAGTATTGTGAATGAATATTGTAGAAAGAGCTCAGCTGTTAACATTTTACACAACAGACAGCTAAAACTGTCCTGTGGACTTTACTGGGGGGATCTGTATATGGGCTGGCATCACCTTCACATGACTTCTTTGTGGCTCCATCATGGCACATAGGATGGGTTATACTGACTGGATGCACACTTAAAACAAAGATAAAAGAACTTTTTCTTGTGATCATAATGTATGTTAGTCTGTATCTATGAATTTGAAGGTGAACTGTAGCCTGGAGCTTTCTTTTCTTGAGAAAGAAGCCACCTCCACTAGTGTTTAATGGATTGGGACAAGCTCTCAGTGCAGTTGCCTTGGGCCATTGCTTCCCATGCTGCTGTTCTCTCTGCATCTTAACACCTTTTGCAGCTCATGACATGCTTATGTTTGGATATGTTGAGAGAAAATTTCCTATAATAAGTGAAAATAAATCTGGACAGAATTCCCAGTTTGGAGAATAACTGTAGAAAAGTTGGATTTTGAAAGCCTCTTTCATTTTCCCTAACATGACAGTGTAAATTTTAAATTCCATGAAAAAAAGAGGACACTATTAGAAAAGATCACCCATAGAGATCCCATAAAGCTGAATGTGAAACATAGGGCCAGCACTGCTGTCATTGCTGAATTTAAACAGGAGAATTTGGGTCTCATGCAAAGTAGGTACATAATGGAAAACTTGACCTTTGCTGCAATGCTGATAAATGAGTCTTCAGTTTAAAAAAAAAAATAAATAAAAAATTGGTGGCAAAAATGGCAACAGATGGCAGGATTTGAACAAGCTTATTTGTCTAATTGTGTAAAAGTCACCATGGCACAGACTGCCTGGAAAATGACTGTTGAAAGATTTATCCACATAGAAGGTGTTATGTACATATGCTCCTCACTAGGTGCAAGTCAGTTGTGCACTTATGTGTGTATATGAATAGGACTTCCCCAAGTGTCATTTTAAACTAAATATTTGGAGTTCTTCCTTAAACCAGACCAGAAAATATTTTTATAAGGTTGAATGTTTCTCTTAGACTTGTGGTAAAGCAATCATTCTCTAGCATGAGTCACAACTAACTGTGTGACAATTGCTTCATAATATATTACCAAAATAGTTTGATGACATTGAACAAGGCTTAGTCATGTCTGTCTTCCTCTTCTGTGTCACTTCTGGGCTGTCTTGCCCTTACTGCTCAAGTGGGGCATTGTGTGTGATGCTTCAACATATTCCAAGGTTAATTTGAATGTGGAATGGGTGAATGCCTGCCATTCTTCAAACCTGACTCCACTGTGAATCTTTACTGCAGGTTTAATTCTGGGCACCTCTGTTGGAATGGATAATTCTGAGAAATTTTGGCAAAAATGACTCACCACTGGTAAGTATCAGTGTCACCGGTGCAGCTAATGGAAAAAGGTGTCTTGTTCTTGACTCTGGTGCATTTTTTACAGCAGTATCTTGCTGGATGACATTAGAGATGTTTGGTTACAGACTTGTCTGTGAGGATCCAGAGAGAGAAGCCAAGAAAGTTTCTGGTCCTTCTTAAGTAGCTGTTGTCTTTGGACAAAAATTAAATGCATCTTGCCCTATGAAGCTTGGGACACTTCCCAAGTGTTATTCAGGAGCGTGCAGGTGCATGCTGAGGCTTTGAAATTCCCACACATAACAATGCCAACCTGACAATCATCCCTTGAAGCAGTATCAGCTCAAACAGGCTGTGCTCAGCCTTGCCTCTCATGTTGTGCTCTGGAAACAAACTGCTGCTGCATGCAGATGTGCTCCAGATTCAGTGAAGCTGAAATGGTGGGGCTGGGATTTGTGCAGTGGATTCCAAATATGCCCAACTACCTCTGTGATTTCTTATTGGGGGGAATAGAATATCCTTCATCTCAGTGTCAGCAGCTTGTATCAAGAAAACAGCCATGGTTAATAGAAACAACATCAGAAAAGAAAGTTCCCTTTTCATCTGTTCATTCCTGGTGATGTGGTACCAGTTGACTTGGCCTGACAAAATAATTTGTACTCTTGTACAAAGACACTAAAAACAACCATGTCAAAAGCAATGCAGATGTTTTATATACATTAAACTGATTTTCTAATTAATTTTTTTAGCACTATGTCTCCCTCCATGCATTTACAAGTTTATAGGTGCCTTAGAATATATAATGCTATTTACACAGGGTTTTTTCCTTTGTACTTTATCTAGGTGTATATAAGCAGATAATTGCACATGGATTTGTCATAGGTGTGTTCTTGCTGTCAGTGATGCTGCTGCCCAAAGAGGAAAAGTAGTGCAAAGAAATGGGATTAAGTTCATGTACAGTGCATGCAGTCCATGTGTGCACCTCTCCCTTACTCTGTGTATCCCTCTCTCTCAAAAAACATCCTCTTTGATCATCCAAAGAGTGGGTTTTCTCAGTAAGTTGTTCAAATGAGGCAGGGGAGGAAGGGAATCACCAGAATTCAGTACCTACAATTTAAAAACTTTAAAAACTCTTTACTTCAATCATTATATAAGATGAGCTGTAAACTAGTAAGCCAAATTGCAGAATCAATTAAGTTGGAAAAGACCTCTGAGATAATTGAGTCCAAATTTTGGCAAATAAAAAAACGAACTCCTATCCTCAATTAATTTTCTCTTTTGATGTTGTTCAGTCTGATGTGCTCAAACATTGGTGATTGTTATGGAAGAAAGCATTAGAACCCCATCATGGAAATTCTGAAAAGTTATGGATGTAAGGAGTTAAGAAAACTTATTTTAATATCTTGATTCCTTTATTTTTGGAGGCATAAGCCCCCATAAACTGACACTTCTGATGTGAGGTCAGCCATGGTAAGTAAATATGGGAGTGGGGGGACTTAAATGATAAAAACCCCAACAAATCACCATCACTCAATTTGTGCAGATTGCAAGGAAGACTTTTTTTAGGTGCACAAACATCTCAAAAACATGATTTAGCTTAGATCTCAATGAATTTCACTTACTTTTCCCCATATCAAATTCTGAAATTATCCCCTAATTGAAATATTATTGCTGTCTTCAGTTTCAGACTCTCCAAAAGCAAATAGTAAAATGCACACTTAGTTTACACAGTTTGCTTTTGTGTCTGTGTTAATCCCTTTTTCTCCTATAGGTTTTAGACCACTTTGAGGAGTATGGTGGGAGATTCTGTTCTGTTGTCTGTGTGCCCTCACATCTCACTTGCTGTGTCTGCTGGGGGGGGATCCTTACCTCTGAATGGTAAGTGTGATCATAAATAAATAAAATAAATAAAATACTGTGAGTGTTTGATCCCCAATACACTGACCATGAAATGCCAGGGGGGGATTTTAGGAGTTTTCAGTATATCAGGTCTAATGGAGAGCTGCCCCAGATGGAACCAAGTGCAGTGTCCCCAGTGCTGGAAGCAAGCTAAGCACAGCTGAGTGAGGCTGGAAACAGGTTTGTTTAAGATGTGTGGGACACTTGGGCTGCTCTCAGGACCTGAGCTATTTGTAGCTGCTCACTCAAGGGTGGCCAGAGTTCTAGGACAGGAGGAGTTGTGAGTAGAGGGGAAGGGCAGAAAAGGATCAGGAGTAGAAATATTGAAAAACTTAAAGTGAGACCTAGGAGAACACTCAGTAATCAGTAATCCAGTAGTAACAAAATTCACCTCTTACCTAAGATACCTCAAGAAGAATTAAAAAAGAATTGGATTGACAAAATTATTTTGTCTAATATTTACCTTTAAGTTAGACTGTTTGAAAACAGGATTTTTGTGTGCAGTCTTTGATTTCCACTTTCCATAAGAAATGAAATATTTCTCTATGAAGAGAAGGATAAAATATGGGAATGAATTCAGAATAAACACCTCTGAAAAAATTCAATTGCCTTGAAATGAAAATGTTGAGATTTTATATGTGGGGGAAAAAAGATAATCCAAAGGGAAATAAGCAGTCTGAAAATTTACCACAATCTAGTCAAAATTATTGCTTTTTACTTAGAAATTTTGCTTGACATGAAAATATTAGTTTACTTGTCTGCTGCCTTGGATTTTTTTGTTCAAGATACTGCATTTCTTCTGGCTTTAAAATGCATCTTTTTAAATATTCACTTAAAACCACTTCTTACCTTGTTTCTACTACTCAGCAGGGAATAGGAACTGAAGGTAACAAAGCCAAATTAATGCAACTGGCCAGTATTAAGTACCTGTGAGTATTAGAAGGATGCTTCTGTCATCCTTGAGGAACTGTAAACCAGATACTACTGTGCCATATTCAGCTTGTTATAAACATGCAAATGATTGATCAGTTTTTGTTTAAAGAGTGCTTCTTATCCCAGACAAAATAAACCCTGTAAAGTCTTCACCTTAATTTGTCATTAAAAATGCATCTTCACTGTTGTTACCTTTTGCTGTAAATGAATTAAAATAGAAACAGAGAGGGTAGTGGTAGGTAAAGCACAGGTTTGATACAATCAGAAGTGCAATTTTGCACTGGTATTGCTGGTGTTTTTCACTCATACAGTGAGCACTTGCTGATCTGGGAATGTACCAAGCCTTTCAGATGTAAATGTGATTGTAAAAGTATGAATTTATGTGGATGTGTAGATTAAACTGAAAAGGAACTGGGAGGAGGCAGGAGGAGGAAGGAAAGCCAGGTCTTCGATGTGAATCCAGCTGAAGGATTAAGTCTCTCAGTCTTATCCTTAAAGCCCTCTAAAACTAGCAGAGGTGTGAATACAAACAATACCCAGCTTTATTCTGGTTGCCTCACAGACAACAGCTGACCCACGACTGCATGTTCCCTTTGCTGTTTCAGGATCAGACCCTGAAAAAGGCCAAGAGGGCTACAATATCCAATAAATCTTTTCCTTGTGTTGGTGACTGCAGCTACAGACCCTCAGGTACATCAATCAGAACACCATCACTTCTCAGAGCATTTAGTATCATTAAATGCTAAAGATGGCTTAACTCTAAATTCCTGGTGGTGGTCTTGGCTATGACTCCTCACACCCCAATCCACCCTCCAGGAATTCCTACCACTGTCAGGATCTGCTCCCTCTGCACTAGGAAGTGATCCCTGTGCCTGGTATTGCCCTGGCTGCTCCTGTCTGTGACCTGTTGAGTGAGGCTGTTGGCTGTGCCTGAGCTAACAGACCCCAGCTGATGTGAGCTGGACTAGCAGAGACATTGCTCTCAATACAAAAGCTGCTCTGCAGTCATGTGAGCAGACCAACAAGTCCCTGGAAATGTGGAATGGGTGGGGAGCAGCAGCAAGGCAGTGAGGAGGAGCTTGGACAGACAGGAAAGGGTAATTGGTTTCATGGAACAGTGTAAGTTCCACATTATTTTTCTAATGCAACAGATTTTTCTCTGAACAAAAATGGAAAATGTGATGTCAGACTTGATATGTAAAGTATTTTTCAGTGAAGCTTTCACTACAAGGTATTTTAAAACAATTTTTTTCTCTATTAAAATTTTTAAATCCCAAAAAATATACTGGGTGTTTCTGGGGAAACTCTAATGCCAGTTCTTGTGATGCATAAAAATATCCCTATGAGGATCTGAACCTGGAAACAGATTGAAGCCAGCGTTGTTTCTTAGGTATTTATATTTGTACAATGCCAGTCATGGTGGAATTCTTGGCTGCAAAATACAAACTCTAGAAATTACCGGGGAGTTCAGATTTGGCTTGTGATGGAGTTTGATCGTTGTTCCAGTATGGCCAGTTTAAATATCATATCAAAAGGATAAATGGCATTTAAAGAAGGGTTCTGTATACAGAATTTGAGTGGAAATTTACAGAGCTGAGACTGGCTCAGTTGGTCAGAGCATGGTGCTGATATGCTGACCCCCAGGAGTTGGGGGGTTGATTCCTGTATGGGCCATTCACTTGGGAGTTTGGCTTAAGAATTCCTGTGGGTCACTTCCAAATCAATATTCTGTGATTAGAGACAATAACTAGTGGCATGTCAAGTATTTTATTCTCTGGTAGAGATGAGAAAGTCCTCTCAAGCACAGAAATTGAACTAAAACACCTGGAATATTTTTTGCATGTTAAGTCAGATATAATTGTTACTAAAATAAGCAAGTGCAAATTGTTTGCAGCAATGAAAAGAACTACTCTGTTGGGCAGGAAGTGGCATTTATTCTTGCTTGTTATTATGATGGAAATATTTGATATTCCTGGTGACTATGAAGATTAAACCAGAGATTTATGTTAATGCAAAGGATTAAAAGAATTTTAATAACACTTATAAAGATGCAAATGTTCTCCTGCATTTTATCTTTTCGCAGATGAACGTGCCATAAGGGAAATATTGAAAGGAGAGAACACATCCTCGCTCCAAATTGCAACATCTGGTTTAATACTGCTCTCACATGGTCATTAAGTATTAGTTGTTTTCACCAGTGTGTTTATGAACAGTGTAAGTATGATTAGACTTTTTCTCCCTAACTAACTTAAGAATATCAGGAAACAGCGATCAATATCCACCTTCAAACACATAGGGCCTGTGTATGGCATCATGCCTTGCACATTTCAACAAACTCTAGATATTATTCAGTGTATTTTTTCTTGCTACTCCATCACTTTCAGACTTATTTTCTGATCAGTAAAGAACTTGAAGTACTGGCTGTGCTTTTTTTGCCAGCTGTGTTTCCCTCACACTGTCCCCAAGTGCAAACACAGGCCACACCAGCCTGGAAAATTCTGTGCTTTATTGGGGGGCCCTGACATATTATACATATATATACATACATTTAATATGGAGAAATTATAGAAAAAAGTATGATTTGAAAAAGGAGGCAATTAAGGTGAAGGTGTAAACATCTGTTTATATTCTGGTTTGGGTTTTTCCCTGCTCTTCAACCAATTGTTTGCTAACAGGTAAGTATATATAAACAGATGCCACCTGGATTTGTCACACAATTCAACTGATATGAACGTGGAAATATCCAGGCTCTCAAATTAATATAAATCTTCAAAAGGTTTTGAGTAGTTGAACATCAAGTAATCCATATAGTAAAAGTCATAGCTTTGTTGTCGTTGAGAAGGAGAAAGCTGTGCAAAATACTGTTGTGTAATTTTAGTGGTAGTTCTTTCTTCATTGGAGTGACGATCTTTAAACTTGGGGAAAGTTAAATTTTGTGGAGCTCCTATTAAGTGCAAGAAAAAGTTTGCATCTTCTTCCATACTTTCAAATTTCCCAACGAAGTCGTAGTCTATTAAACACGGGCTGCAAAGCCTATTGACATGATCCCAGTGTATATCCATACCCACAGGCCTGTGCACATCCAGGAGATACTGAATGAACTCTTTAAACTTGACTCCAGAGCCTGTCCTTAATGCTTCTTTGGTGGCATTGAGCCGGTATCTGGAGATGATGGCTTTCCCAAACACCGGGTGGTAGTAGTTATTTGGATGTTCAAACTTGTCCCGAAAGGCAGATACCAGCTTTTCAAAAGGCTCACGAATAAACAGCATCTTTGTGTAAGTGTTGAGCCTGTGATAAATTCCCTTGTGGTCAAAGCCATCCAGCCGTTTCAGGTAGTTCCCGTAGTGCACGGTGTTGTGCTGGATGTCCTTGGTGGAGGAGGCCAGCCCGTTCAGCACCATCAGCACCCGCTTCCAGTTAGAGCAGCCGGCTTTTGGTACTTCACAGTATAAAACTCTGTATTTGTCTTCTACAAATATTCTAGACACATGATAAGGAGTGATTATTCTTCTGTTATTACTCTTGTATTTTGAACAAGTTTCCCTCATAATCCGCTTCCTTTCTCCCTGGATCTGATAGAGACTTTTCCACTTGCTGTTGTTTCTATCCTCGTATTTAAGTGTGGGCAGGTTGAGAATGGAGCTGTTCATGGAAATCAGAATTGGGCTCTTTTTAATTATAAACCTCCTCCTGCGTTTATGGAGCTTGATGGAATTAATTTCTTCACCTTTCTGTTGATCTTTCATAGCAAACATGACGGTGCTCTGCCTTCTGTCCGTGCTTTGAAGCTTGGTGGGCACACTTTCAGATGGCTCTAATGAATTGCTCTGCTTAACTGTGGCTGCTCTGTCTGCTGTATTATTTCTTAATCTTCTGTCCTGGTTATTGCTGGAGACACAGTCCTGCTGAGGAAAAATAGATTAAAGATATTAGGAAATGAGAGATTGTCACTATTTACAGTTTGCACCACTTCCTGTGGATCTTTTGTAACTTTTAGAACTGTCCAATAAACCGTGTTGCCACAAGGCTCAGCACTGCACTGTGGTACGGGCTCTCCTCTTGCAACCTCATTCTGTTCTTGTGGGAAACTCAAAGGCAGAGATGAACCTGGTCTAAATTTCCAGTAAATTCTAGTTCCTATTGGGATTTAATTGTATTACTGTATTTTAGGTGGTGTGCCCAACCTTGACAGATACTTTTGTCTTAGATTTCGTTGAAAATTCTACAAAAAGGTGTCTGAGTATTTTGAGGACTTGCTTAATTATTCCAGACTGCCCCTGTTGTCACACAAACAGAAGGGTTTGTTTGCTTGTTTGTGTGTTTGTTTGCTTGGGTTGTGTGTTTCCCACCACCCCAAGTCAGTAATTTATCTTTGCAGTGAGGACAGTTTGGCACAGAGTGAAGGCCAGCAGGGAAGGGAGGGGAGGGGGGTTTGTAGAGTTTGTAAGGTGGAGTGAGAAGTGTGGGCAGGGGGAAACAGGAAGGATGGCAGTGAAACACCGAGGTTTGGCACACGAGAAGTGGATTTGGTGAGAGCAGCATGAGGGGAACCCCAAAGGGAGGCTTGAGGCAGGGAGCAGAGCAATTGAGATGGAAGCAGTAAAAGGTGGGAATGAAGCTGTGGCTGGATTAGGTCAGCAAAAACTAAGTAAAGCAGGTCTATGGGCAAAGCTTTCTGGGACTTGCCCTTTTCCATTGGGGCATCTCCCTGTTTAAAATTTTAAATTTAAATTTTTGATTTTCAGTGTTTCCCCAATAGTATCTAAAACTGGCTTAAAAATAATATACTGTGTGAATTTTAAGGTGTACAGTTGGGGATTAGAAGGTAACAGATTAAATCTTAATAAATTTTACAAGTGTTTGTTTTCTGAAAAAAACAATGCAAAAGGTGACAAACTTGTTCTGTCGTGGAGGTTATATCTTGTCACATTCTTGTTCAAGGGTCAGAGAATAAAAAAGTCTCAGAAGAGAGATTCAGAATTCATTACAAAAAACATTGGTGGCAAACAAAAAAATCAAACTGTACTTTGTAGGTGACTTGCTTATACTGATAATTACTATACAAAATTTGATGACAACAGATCACAATTAAACACAAGTTTTAGGACACTTGCTGAATTTAGGTTGGATGCTCTGGTGGTGCAGGTGGTGTGTGGACTGGGAAACCAACTGATAATTTGTAATGCAAAACACCATTCAGTTGTTGGTAGTGATTGTTGTACTCTTATCTTCAGAGGTTGTTTCTGTAGTCAGAAGTGTGTTTATAAATACCAGAGGTATTTCTAAATATTACCCTTCACAAGCCTGGTTGTAATTCAATCTTATATACTCATGACATGGCTGATATTTAAAGGTTATCAAATTCAGGCTTCCTAGAATTCTGGACCTTTAATGACGCTGCTGATGACCCTGGAGCTGTTGGGAAACTTGAGTGTAACCCTTGATGCAGAAGGTCTGGCTGGGGCTGCAGAGGAGCTGTCAATCCCTCTCAGCGATGTGAGCAGGTGATGGCATCTGGGAACAGCTGGAGCTGCTCCTTCCCACGCTTCTCTCCTGTCCTTTAACTGCGGGCTAAAGACAGCCGCTAGATGGAGGAATTTCACCAGGATTTTTCTTCAGCCTGTTTTTAAGTACCTCTCAAATAATTCATTTGATCAGTGCGATTTCATACAGAGTATTAATATATGCAAAGTTTACAGTATCTTTTAGCAATATCCAGTCTAGGAAAAAACTCATAAAACTGAAGTTGCATAGCTTATCAAATTCCTATTTTAAAGGGAAAATTTGCATTTTCATGGCTAAGCTTTTGATGCATTTTTCCTTTTCAGTGCTTCATCTCCGGTGTAGTGGCCTTATCTGAGCCATCTCTATGTGTACTCCATACTCAGAATATGGGTACAATATTCTTTATGTACTTCTGAGAACTTACTTTTTTTGGTTGCTGGAATCCCATGTTATATTTTATCCCTAAACAAAGAAAGAAAGTAAAGTAATTATTTAGAAATAAAAAACATTAGTTGCTTTTCTTCTAGACTGATAGACCAAGTGTTAATGCAATGACTAATAGAACAATGGTGAATCATAATTAATGTATATTTCATAGTGACAATAATCCTTGACAGGCCTCCTTATGTATAGATGTCATAAAAATTGTGAAATGGAGTGAAAGACTCTATGACTTTCACCCTTTTACAGATGGGGAAACTGAGATGAACACAAGTGGAACAAAAGTGATTGCTTAACCTCAGTTAAAAGGCCAGTAGCAGACCAAGAATCATCTGAAGGTTGTGATTCCAGGTTAGAGATCTAAAAAAAATCAAAAAGCTGTCCTTTGTGTATTTACCCAAAGCTATATGACCTCTACCCTGGAACTTTAGATAGGACTGTGCTTAATCACAGTAGCAGCTTGCAGGGGGTACTGGGCTCTAAAGGCAGCACACAGCTGTAACTGAGGTCATATTCACACACTTTTGGAGAGGCAAACAATACAGAATCCTATTTTCTCTAATCTTCTACAGTGATATTTACCTGAAAATAGAATAATAAAGGTGTGAAAATCCTAGATGGCAGCTTTAGCTGATGTATAGGGTTCCTTTCATGTCCATAACCTTTATTAGGTATAACTTAATAGTACAGGAATGGATAATGGAAACACAACTGAATTATGACATTTGTTTGAGGCTTTTCAACTGCTAGAACTGTTGTTATCTCTGTCAATGTTGCTTGAATAACTCAGTTTAATAAGTCTGCATGATGAATCCACAGCCTTTTGGACAAGGGCAATTCAGCTAAAGGTCTTGCACAGCATTAAGTGAAAGCTCACTCCCATCAGGTTGATTTTCACAGTACCAAGAAAGCTCTCAGAAACAGCTTGCATGATAGTTCACATTGTGACTTACTGCAGTTAAGGCAGCGAGTCCAGCTTAGATGATGAGTCATGCTTTATTTTTGAAATCAGATCTGCAAACTGATAAATATTCACAGTAGAGCCTAAATAAAATTGCTCTGGTTATTTCTATGCTCCAAGAGCTCCTCTTTTGGCTTATGTTTGAGCTTTAACTCCACTTCTGCAGTTTGTTAGCAATGAACTCAAAGTTATGTGGAATATTGTGATTCTGTGCCTATTAAGAGTAAAAAGCATGTTATTTTTACTTCATCAGAAATAAGTTCTAGACACCTTACAGAAGGAGTCTTAAGCCTTCTCCTAAGTACTTCTCAAAAATGTTTTGCTACAAATTAAAGTCAGGAGGTATCTACTAAAGAGCAATAGAGCTTGTCTGTAGCATTTCTGTGTGGCTTCTGGAGACCTGAGGCTGATTCTTCTGCACCTTTAGGCTGTAGGAGATGTTCCTGAGCTGTTGTCCAGCTCCTGATGTGATCAGTTAAAGAACCACATTTATTTTATTGCTGTGTAACGTGTTACAGAGCAAGGCAGGGCAGGAACCTGCTCTCCAAAAAACCCAGCAAAACCTGAGCAGCAGAACTTTGAAACAGCTGATACCAAAGCATGGGTGATATGTTAATACCACAAAAATATTGTATTTGTCAGTAGATGTAACTGCTTCTTTTTTGCCTACCCTAAGGGCTTAATTTTAAGCTCTTTGAGCTGCTTGGCCTTTGCTCTAAGGCATTAATACAGCTACTTGGAGTAGTTACTGAACTCATGAGATGGGGAAGATGTGTTCCCTTTCCAAAAGTATTTTGAGTTTTTTACAGTTGAAAACTTAAATAGGTGAGGAAAGACTTTTGGTCACTTATCAACAAACTGGGGAAGTACTTCAGATGGAATCAGTTATAAATTCTGGAGCAATTGTTGTGTCCAAATTATAATGTAACTTAGGACTGGTTTTCTTCAGTTGTGGTCATTTGTTCTGACTTAAAGCAATCTTTGGTACCTTGTAGCAAACCCACATACTTTGTGTAATTACCTCTTAAACTTGGTGCCACTATTAATAATTATTAAAAAAATCCCACTACAGTGCAAAGAGCAGGTATGAGACCTAACGATTTTGTGGTTAATTATGATTATGTTTTTGTAGTAGTGTTTCATAAAGATAATTTATTTGAGAGATTAATATTTTGTGCTGATATGCTTTGCTTTGAAAAATGAAATATAAATGCTAGGAGGAGAGGAGTAACCATTTTAAAATATGTTTTTTTGTTTATTGGCTTTAAGATGTAATCAGAACAATAATTCCTGCTTAATATAAATGTTTGGTGAAGCATTTGCCAATCTTTTTGATGTTTTCTGAATTTCTGACATCTAAATTTGGCTTCTGTCTCTCATGACACAGTCTGTCACTTAAGATTTAAATCTACATGATAAAAACCTCTTAAGTGCAGTGAAGTCAGAAGTTATATTGCACAGATCTATTATACTAATCAAAATCTAAATTTATTGTTATGTTACACCTCTACTATCCCTATTTTTTACCAGATCTTTGATGTGTTATTGCCAAAAGGGTAATATTTTTGGTCATAAATAAACCACTGGTGTCTGGTACATGCAGTTGAAGGCAGGGATCAATAACTCCTAGGTGCCAGACATGATGATGCCCAACATCTCACTGGTGCCCAAACACAGAGGGAATAGCAGAGACAGACTCATTCTCTCAATTACAGATTGTTTATGTTGGTTTTCATGGTGTTCTTTTCCACTTGTGTGACCATGATTTTCCAGGCTTCAGCCTGGCCTGTGTTTTATCCAGTCCTACCACAGTGAAACCCACTGTGAGCTATTCTTCCTTTATTTTCTTTTCCAAATGCTACTAGTAACTCAATAAAATAGCCTTCATCTTCCTTATGTAATACTGTATAGTTTTACCATTCTGCCTTCTCCTCTGTCTCTGCTTCAAGACCTAATTTTGGTTTGCCTCTGGTGTTTTGCTCTGTTTTGATACTCAACTACAGCTGAAGTATTTTTTAATAAAAATGATAACTTCAAGTCTTCATCTGCAACTCATCCCTTAAAGGGCCTCTGTGCACAGAGTGCTCTTGTTTGCTTTATCCAAACAGATTTGTGAAATTTGCTCTGGAACTGCTGTTATGGCATTTCAGGAACATCTGTGTCAAGTGTCCTATCCACATATACCCCAGTCTCTTTTCTCAGAGACAACAATGTGTCCTTAATTGCAGAATGATTAATAGAATAGTACTCAGAATCCTGATAAGCATGAAAAAAAAAATAGATGGAAGAGGATTTTCACAAAAATAGAGGTTAGAAAATTAAGATAGTGGGGTTTTTTTTGTTGATTTTTTATTTTTTAAATTTAAACTTAGCTCATACAGTATAAAATACCTGCCCATATCTGATCCTAACTTACTCTGATGACCATTTGTTTGTATATTTGAATTAAATTACTCAGTAAAGGAATTTAGTTAAAGATTTCTACCACAGTCAATTATTTGGTTTTACATCTATATGTAAATAGATGTAGTATACACAGCTGGAATAATTTTTAAACATACAAACCTCTAAAATAAAAGCATTTTCTACAAAAATTAAGGCCTAATTAGACCAGATTTTTTTATGTGTGTCTGTTTTAACTCTGTGCTAGAAATCCTTTTTCTAACATAAACTTATAGCTTGATTTTGAAAAATGTCTTCAACAGTTCCATCTGAGCTGCACACAGTATCTCATTTTAATACAAATGGAATCAATGAGGCCAAGTAAAGAAGGCTTAGCAAAGCAGTAGCACATCTTAAATTGTACATCAGGAAAGAAGGAAACCTGTGCAGTCAATCTACATCATCTGATCCCTTTGAGTCCCCAGTGAAGCTGCAAGGGTGTGGTGTGGGAAGTGGGAGTGCCTGAGTTAAATGATCCATGTCCAGCCCTTGCCAGACAGGCTTGGTGGTTCCTCTGCACTGGGGAAATGCTGGAATGCTTCTGTGGCTGTTTCCCAGTCTCTAAAATAGCCCTTTGGAGCTCTAAATAGTTAACCACGGCTCTTTGAGTGAAGAGTTTCTTTTTCCCCCCCTGTTTTGGAAGATATAAGAAGTTTGCTGAGCTGCTGAGGGTTGGGGTTTTTAAGTCTCTTTGAGATTTCTTTCATGTGTGAGTTCCTTTGTAACTCAGGTAACACATTTGTCCTGAATTCTCAGCTTTTTGTATAATCCTACCATTGTCAAGCATACAATTTCTAATAGTTTAAAAGCAATCTATTTGAAGAATTTTGAACTCTGACTGATGGCTTATTCTTAAGCAGTTGTTGTGGTGAAGTAGAAGACTTCCCAAAAAGAGATTCTCATTTTCCCCTTTTTTGTGCTAGTATAACACACCATTACTTTCCATTGTTCTTGTGCTTTTCTGCCCAAGTCAGCTTCAGAGCTGCAGACATTGGATCTGAGTGAAACTGTGGCTGTCATTTCTAAAGCAGGCAAATGTGGGCTCCCTCCATCCCACAGCAGCATGCAGTGCAGCCTTGTGCTGCTGCATTTGTGTCGGGGTGCTTAGGGTGGTAGCAGCTTGTGTGCACTTCAGTTGATTAAAACACGATTACTCTGGCTTTTTGTAACTGAAATGACTTTCCATCTTGATGAAGCAAGGGAGTCTCTGGACAGAAGTACTGTATGCAGGGAAAGCAATGCAATTCTGAAGGGCATAGCCTGGAAATAATTAAAAACATTCAGTTCATCCATCAGTTTGAAGAAGAAAAAATTACAAATTGGGGAGCCAGAGCAGAGATCAGTACACACATTAAGTGACTTTTAATATTTGCCTCTTGAGGACTTTCATACTGTCAAAGAAGTTTGTATTCCCAGTTGATTTGTGGTGCTGATCTCGTATGCTGGAACCAGCAAATCTGCACAGAGCTGTTCTGAAACAGTCCTAGTCACAGCTGCTGCCATGGTGTCACTGCTTCCCTCCTGATCCCTCATGAACTCCCTCACAGATAAGGTGCTGTGTCTGTCTTGGCAAATTACTTTAGGCCACCCTTGCAAATTTTTTTATTCATCTGTGGGAGTCAGCATGGCTGGGGCACAGGGTCAGCCAGATTTCACCCCTGGTAAGCCAAGCCTCCATTTTAAACCCTGGGGGACATTTGTTAAGTCAGGGCAAACCTGAATCCTGCTCCCAAGATCCCTTGAAGTTGATATGTGAATTAACCCAAGTTCTGGTCCCCTGTTGGTTAGTTATGTTCCTTTTATAGTCGTGATTCCCAAATGTTCTCCCCTTAAGGTTATATATTGTTGCAACCTCCTTTGCTCTCATCTTTGCTTGGTCACCCCCACTGAGCTCCCCCAGGTTATGGTTGGTAGGTTTTTGGGCATCGTTCCTATTTTCTTTAATTCTTTATTAAAGTGTTTTTTCGTGGTACCAGCCATTGCTCCCACTCCTATTTATTTTTGCCATCCTCTGCCCTGAAGTCAGGGGACAAAAAAGTTTGTCACAGCCACCCTCACTGTGACAATCATCAAGGTGAAAGCAGGACAGAAGCAGAAACAGAAATGGTAGCATTTTAATTGAATAAATTCCTTTTGAATCAAAACCCAAAGAAAGTGTTGCTTTGTCATTCTGGTGAGTCCCACTACCTAAACAGCTGACATTGGTAGCTGAGTATTGTCTGGATCTGTGTGTTAACTTTTGTCCAGAAAATTATAAATTCACATTCAGAGTTTGCAATGGGGCTAATAACTGTCCTCTATTCTGCTGTGGAGATTGGAAGTTGACTGAGGAAAAGATTCTTTTATTAACTGGGATTTGGAAACCCTGATACTTCTTTGACATTCAACATACTAATAGAACAGGTATATGAACTCTGAGAAAAACACATATTATTGTGTTTTTTTCAGAATCATCTTATATTTTAATATAAACTGAATCCATCATCTTGACAAAATAATGACGCAAATTAGGCTTGCTCTGTTTCCATGATACCCAATGAAGGGGCATGGCACATTTATATCGGGGGCTTAATCAAAAGAATAGGAGGAGCTGTTTGTGAATTTATTATGAGAAAGGTACAACTACTTGTTTACTTTGTCTTCAATGCTATCTGGCCATACTAATTAGAACTTGCTATTTTCTGACTTAATTTATATTCAATAAGAATTCTAAAAAGAAAACAGAAAAGTCAAGTCTGTGTTATTGCATTCCCCATTCCTTCTTTGGACCTATCCCTGGGAATACTGTTAATTAACATCATTAGCTTTCAGGCACTGTCAGCAGTTACTTGCAATTTCTACTTAATATCTTTCAGTTATTCTTCATTCTCATATTTCATATTTGCATATTGCCTTAGTAGCATGACTTTGGCAAGGACATTACACTTTTCCAGATTTATTAAAAAGTAAAAGCTAAAGTTTAAAATCTAGCACTGCATTTATATTTAGTAGCCTGTAGAACTATTCAGGTAACCAGAGGAATTTCAATGAATTTCAAGCAAGCACTTCATGTAATTTGACTTCATGTAGCTGGTTAGAATAGCTCACCCAGAACCCAGAAATGTTTCAAGACATTGTGTAGGTCAGACACAAAAGCTTCACTGGTCCTTCTTTTGGAGGGGAGACAAAGTAATACAGGTGGAATTTTGGGCTGCTTTCATGTCACTCTGCAGAGATGTTTCTTTGGGAAAGAAAGTGCAAATGGAAAGAGAGAAGGCTGCAGGCAAAATTGAAAAAGTACATCTACACAGACATGCCTCTGAGTGCTGAAGTTCACTGCTTTGATAGATTGACTGTAGATCAAATAGCACAGATGTGTATCCAAATGTTGCATATTATTATGTTACAATCAATTAACTGGAACTGATAGAGTTTCCCTTTCTTCTGTTCTCACGGTTGATTATTGACAAGTCTGCTTAGTACAAGACATCAATATGGAACTTAAAAAAAAAAAGGTTAACACCTGCAACAACTACAAAACTTGGTGCAGAAAGGGTGATAATTGGACAGACTTTGATTCATGCCCTGTGAGAAAGAAGCAGTTCTTGGGAAGCTCAGAGTATGTATGAGAATGGGGTCTTGAGCTGACTTTCCTATCAGTAAGACTGAGGGAGAAACAGTTCTCCTCAAAAACTAAGTGCTGATTGTTCCAGGATCCAGGTGACATTGGGTGGTACCTAGGACTTGACCTGAGTTGCAACCCAGGTAGGAGGAGTCAAAGTGCTAGTACTGAGTTTTAGTAAGCTTGATACCTTTTAAATGTATGGGGAAGCCATTTAAAGATGTTCCAAAGTTTTCAGAATTTACAATTTCTCCATCAGTAAAGTGGCAATTTGAAGTTCATTTTTTCTCCTTGGCCATGCAAAGTTCAATGGAAATTGGTAGTGGAACACCTGGAAAGTCTAAAATGGACATGCCTCACTGAGGACACTTAATGCTTCATGTGTTGTGTGCCTGAGAGGTTCAGGAGCTTACAGGACAAAAGGCTTGATCTTAACCAAGCTTTGTATCACGTGAACACTGAAAGACAATTTTACAGCAGTGGGATTTGGAGGACATTTGCTCTGTTAGCTTCAGCTCACTACTCTTCCCACTAGAAGCTGGATATCCCAGACTGATCCATTTGCAGCTTGGTACTGGCACTGGAGGGAAGCTTTTGGTGCCTCTCTCCCTGTGCACTTCCCAGCACAGCTCTTGTCTCCATTCTACTCCTCTTGACTGTGAACACCTCAGAGTAAGGGAGCACAGGGAGCTGCTGCTACAGGAGATAGCTTTCATCTACCCACATGCCTCATCTCTTCACTCTCCTGGTCCCTGCTTCTGTCAGGCCACTGCATTTCCTTCCCCTCTGCACAACACGGGACTTGGGATCTGGCAGAGAAGTAAAAGAGATGCTGCACTGCGGTGTGGCAGTGCACCTCAGGAATGTGGGGGGAGAAAAACAGCCTTCTGTGGGGATTGGTGTCTGCTCTGTTCATCTGCACACCTGGCTGAGCTACCCTGCTCTTCTAGAGGGGTCACAGCTGCTCAGGCAGGGAGAACAGACAGATGTTCTCCATTTGGTCACTCTTTCCTTGGGATGCAGGAGGTAAAGGGCTCTGGTGTAGTTTCCTCTGTCAGTCTGAGCTATCAGTGGTACCTGGAGTGAGAACCCATGTGCCATTTCATGGGCACATCTGCATTTTTCATTCACACATATCAGCATTAGCTGTTTTTTTTAGTACCCCAGAGTAGAATGCTGCATCAGCCCAATGAGGGGTTATTTGAATTGAGAGATGGATTGTTTGCATATACCCTTGTCAGCCCAAATTTGGGATACTGTTACACTGGCAATTGAATCATCTGATTTTGTAAGTCAGTACATACAAACAGTGACTAGCCAATTGCTGAATATGATTAGCTAGGAATGAAACTTTTATTTAGCTGATGAAAGTGTGTGAATGTGTCTGATTTCACTGATAGCTTTTCTATGACAATTGTTCTGAGCATTTCAATGTAAGCATGGTTCACTCAGTGCCTTGCATTCAGTTCTATATGATCCATTCTCTGTGTTATGCATTGGCTGAAGGCTCTCTGACACAACCTGCCCCTCTGTTTCAGCCTCCAGAAGCAGAGCTGTTCCTGGCAGTGAAGCACTTGGTTGTGAGTTTACACAGTAAAATTAAACATAATTACTTGTTTGGCTGCCTCAGCTCTGGTGCTGCTCAAACCCCAGGACTGTAGAAAATTGAGCCACTACAGGCCTTTAGTGACCTGGCTGTTTGTTCCACCTGAGATGCAACTCTTTTGCTTCAGACTTCCTTTTGCATGGACTTCTTTTCGAGCTACTTTCTATCTGGTGTTTTTGTTGAGGATGCATACAGGTTGCACTCTATGTGTAAACATTAGAAAATCACATTTGGTGATCTTTTTGTGGTCTTAGAGTTGATCCATTGGGCAAAAAAAGAAATAAGCCAGTTTTTACTCAAATGACTGAGTTCCCTAAGTTTTATTACTTATTATTCAAAAATAAAATATTTAAAACCTTTGCACTCCACTATCTGAACACTTGCTACTCTGAGAATTGGAAGCATGGCTTTAAAACTCCCTTTCTTGCAGTATTAGAGCAGCCTCATCTTAAGCAATAGTTATCTATGATTGTATACACTGTTTTTTCAAACATAAAAATTTGGCATTTACTTCAGTGGGTACCGGATCAGCTCCTTCATGAGCAAGCAGCAACACATGATGGATTTTTACAAGTGGTGGTAAACTGCTCTGCTAATCTCTTTACTTGGTGCTGCCTCTTCTCACTGTGCTCTAAAACCAGTTGAAAACTACTATGGGCTTGCAAAAAACAAGTTCCTTCCTGTTAAATTTTATTAAAGAAAAAAATATTAGATAAAATTGTCAGTGACTTTTTTTTTTACTTCTGCAAGAACTATAATACAAGAAAATAAGTATGTGTTAAAAAATCCACAGAGTAAAGTTTTGGTCTAATTTTTAATTTCTTTGTGTCTCTGACTCAAGAAAAACTAAAACTATAAGGAACAGGAATGGAAAAGAGCACCACTACTTCACACACTCTCACTTTTTTCCAGTTTTCTCTCTTTGCATAAAAAGGGACAGCATTTACAAAATTGTCATAAATCTCTGTAGGAAAAGATTTAATTATCCAAAAAGTGAAGATGTCAAAAACATGAGGACAAAGAAATACAAATTTTTTGCATCATTCTTTAGAATGCATTTAAATGTCTGTCTCTGTTTCCTCATGCAAATCCAGCTTTGTTGCTTTTTACCCCTTTTAGATTTTCTTTTTCATCTGAAGGCAAAGAAGGCCTTCTGGCAGGAATTGGGTTTATGCTTTTCATGCAATCTCAGATTCTCTTTTCAAAGATGCTCTAAACTTTCTTTGTGGAGCTGAAATGAACTAAAACTTGCAGAGGCACATCACGTGCCATTTCAGATAGCTTTTCTATACTTTTTGCTATTCAGAACATAAAGATTCCACTTACTTTGAGAAAAATGCATAGCAGCATGGCCTCAAATCCCTTCCCATAACTTCTTGTGCATTTGGTTTGCTTGCACAATAATGAAATTCTTCACGGCATATTCCTCAGAGATTCCCTCAAGCCAATTTTACCCAGAGGAACTTGAGAAATGTACATTTTCACCTGTATGCTTTGTATGAGGTGCAGGGCTGGTAATCTTATGAGAATATGTTATGTTAATAAAATGAAATAATTAAAATTATAATAAGCTTGATCTGGTCTCAATCTCGTACCTCTTAAACAGAGCTATGGGTTCAAATTTTACTTGTAAACAAATGAGATTCCAGCCTCTTACTTGACATAATTTTCCTTTTTTTCCCCATTAAGGAAGGTGGAAATTGCCAATCTGTGGACAGCAAGTGCTGGAAGAAGCAATGTGAGTGATTTCCTTGGTGACTGTCAGACATTTCAGGCCAGGCTTTCAAACTACATTTGTAATAAAAGAAATACACTGTGGCAGAGATAGGCAGTGTGGTCCTTAGCAAGCTTGTCTCTTGCTGGTGTGCTAAACCCAGCTGCCAGTCTAGTGCTGCTGGATTAGCTTGGGAGCTTGCTGGAAGACTGAATGATTCATTGCAGGCTTTATTTTTACAGAGAAGCTGTAATTTCCTAAAAGTTTAGATACAGAGCCTCTGGTATGAAGTCTGAATTTATTTTTGCAACGCTGCATGCTCAAGAGGTCTTCTCTGTAGTGCCTAATTTTGTATTTTATAATGGTGTGTTTTAATAAAAACCCATTTTGTCAAATCACAAGTCAGCAGATATTGTCTTGAAGGGAATTAATGGAAGAAAAATTCTGAAGTAATCTACTGTTAGTAAATGGCTGTGTATGGGTCAGGCAATTTCAGAGGTTGTTACTGTGCTCATTTTGGCTGGGATAGAATCAATTTTCTCCGAGGTAGCGACTGTGGGGCTGCATTTTGCATTTGTGCTGGAATCAGGGATGAAATACAGGGATGTTTTTGTTACTGCTGGGCAGGGCTTACACAGAGTCAGGGCCTTTGCTGTGATGGAGGAGGGGGTGCACAGGAATTGGGGAGGGGACACAGCTGGCCCCAGGTGACCCAGATATTCCACAGTGAGTGACATTCCATTGTGCCCAGCGTGTGTAGCTGTGGGAACAGGAGGAAGAGGATGATGATGATGGACTGATGGCATTTGCCTGCCCAAGCAACTTCTAACACCTGATGGGGCCCTGCTGAACTTTGGGCTGCCCATGGGAAGCAGGGAATGAAATCCTTGCTTTGCTCTGCTTTGCTTGTGTTCATGGCCTTGGCTTTGCCTGTGTCTTGGTTGAAGGCTGTTTAAGAGCTATACACTGCAATGAGCTGCCTTCCCTTATAGTTTCAACTGGTCCCTTCCCAGCAATAAGAAGAAATGAAATGCAAATATCTGTGTTTGATATTTTGTGTTTGCATTTTGCCCTGTGGCTCAGGCACACAGATCACCACAACTCGCCTGGGGCATGCCAGGACTGAGAAACACCCCTGGAAAAAACCAACAGGGACCCAAAAGGGAAGAATTCACCAGGCTGCCTCAGCTCTGTGCTGAGAGCCCAAGAAGCAGGAAAAGAGGCAGGAAAAGCCCAAGAGGCAGGAAAAGCCAAATGAGTCTTGGACTCTGCCTGAGTCCAAGTCTATGAGGCCAGAGAGGATCTGCTCAAGAGACCTCCAACTTTTTAAAGGTCCCCAGCAACCCATTTCCAGCCATGGCAATGGTTTTGGAGACACAGTAATGATTTTGGGCACAGATAGGTGTGGGATACATGAACTTTTTGTGTTACCCCTCACAGCCTGTTAAACTGGCTTTATCTCAACCATGATTTTTCTCACTTCTACCCTTTGGATTGTCTCCCAACCCCGTGGGAGAGGGGGCAGGGAAGTGAGTGAGTGGCTGTGGTGTTTAATTACTGGCTGAGGTTAAAGTTATGGCAGTTAATTAATGTAGTCAATATCACTTTGTGTTTTGCTGATTATATTTTAAGTGGGCTTAATTTTCAAGAGTTTGCAGCATGGGAGGTTTCAGAGCCCATGGAACATAAAGTTATGAGCTTGGCAGGCTTGGCTTGTTCTGGGGGCTTGGGTTAGTCACAGTGTGTCTCCTTGGCTATAAAACAGGCTGTGCCCTCAGAGGAGTGCAGTGCCTGTAAGCTGATCAAGCAAGAAGAGGTTAGTGCCCTGCAAACATCCTAAGGGTGTTCTCCTTAACTTAAAAAATTGCTGAGAATTAAATTGCTGATCACTAGCGGTACTTTTGAAAAAAGTTCCTTTTTTTTTTTTTACCTAACTTCTGCCCAAAAGGTTTTCCTGTCATGTTTTGTGTCACCTTACTTGTCTTGGAATGTTTTCCAAGTTCTGCTTGTGTTTCTCTGTTAACATTGATGGACATGCTGTTGACACAAACATTTCCTCAATGCCCTTACTGTGCATGCTCCTTTGACAGGATAGATCTTCAAATATCATTTTCCAATTGTTTGGTCTCACATTCTACATCACCTATAGTTCCACAGTGGAATAACTGATGTAGATAATAGAAATGTTCCTTGAGAAACTTAGATTTGTGTTTGTGAACCACTTCAATGACTTTTAGTGCAGGGCTTGTAAGTTTTATTTGGTTCTGCAGAGTGTTTCAGATGTGGGTAGGATATGTGACTGTTATATAGAGGTAGTTTTACTCTTTTTCTTTCTTTAATACTACTTTCTGGTCAAAATCTCAAAATCTGCATAACCAACACTCTGTAAAATGTTTTAATTATTTTAAAATATGATTTCACCTTTGTCAGTAAAATAATGCAAAGAAATCCCTGCCTGTTATGTTAAGTTTACAGAGATCTAAAACCAGCTGTGGTATCTTTGCTCAAACCATCTCCTCTCAGAGTCCTCCAAAAGGAATGAGTCTGTTTTACTGCTTTGCACAAATTCTCCCTTGTTCTCAGGGTTCTCTTTCTTCTCTGTCAACACCCCCAAGGCATCACAGTAGCCAAAATGAATGTATGCAAACATCTTAAGAGAAGTGCCTATTAGGATTTCTAATGCTTTGAATGTTTTTTTCTGCCTTCCCTTAACTGTATGTGGCTTTGTTTAAGGAATAAACTTACAAATAATTAGAAATCCAGATAGGGATTTCTTGTGCCTTAAATCTACACAGGGACTGAGGAACCCTGATTCACTTATTATTGAATTAGACAATTATTGAATACTAAAATAAAGTAATATAAAAATGCTGGGTCAGGTGAAGAATACTGTTTGTTTCCATTGTATTTAATTATATTTATCTGTATTTAATGTCTCCTTTAATCAAATAAATGTCCATATATTCATGACATGTAAAATGCTACTACTAGTTCAAAACTATTAAATAAGGACTTCATCCTTCTATACAGCACCTTCATTGAAACTGAGAGACATAATAATGAGCACATTTTATCCTATACTTTTATAAGAATACTGCTGATTTCATTCCAAGTAAATGTTAAATTCACTAAAAGTCTCTTTAGTGTTTTAGACAGTAAGTTACAGCACTAAGAACTCAAATCTTGTTAAATATAATTTAATAAGAAAGAGCAGAAAATGGTTTAGTAAATTTTTAGTGTCCACATTCAGTGGCTAAGTACACTTATGGCAAAAAAACAATATGGAAATAATAATGTTTTTCTTCTTCTTTTTATATCAGAATCTGTTTTGTTTAATATACATGACCAGCTTCAGGTTTGAGATTTCATATTTAAAAAAGTATTGTTCTAGACTCTCATGCAGCTCCTAGCAGGGTTCTGCACTGAAAGCTGGGGCACACAGTTTTTCTGTGGCTCAGTCAGCTGGTGCAGCACCTGTCTCTCAC
>NC_031780.1:18080049-18113347 GCF_001522545.3 Parus major | reverse complement strand
CATGAAGATGTCAGGCTCGTAGCCCTTGTGCTCATGGGCCATTAGCTTTCCATTGATCTTTACAAGAATCGTTTTGGCTGGAAACATCCTTTGCAATCACCGAGTCCAACCCAGCACCCCCCAGCCACTCCTTAACTCCCTGGCTTTTAAATACCTCCTGTAACTTTGCAAGCCTATAACTCTTTTAAAAAGCGTGTCACCAGATAGATATTGAAAGGAAAATCCTGATCATGGCTCTACAAAACCAATAAAACTGCCTTTATGAGCTTTTATGAAATTTTTTATTGCTCAGAGGGTCTCAGTTTCAGCAGGCAGTGAACCACATTTAGAAAGTAAAACCTGTTTCTCACAGGCATCTCTAGCATTGCCTCTGTGCTTACAGCACTCCAGTGCTGTGAACATACCTATTTTCTTGTCTAAATTTCTGCACAGTAAAGTCAAAATACAAAATGTTTAACAAATGTACCTCCTCTTAGAATTGCTAGCAAGTAAAGAGGTCAGTGATGGCCCCTGGAAAGGGAACAAGATTTTTGTTTTCAGTACTACAGTAGCTAAGACAGAAAACATTAATTTTCATTAATCACTTTGCTATAAATCTCAGTTTAATATCCATTTCAGATGTTCTAGATAAATCCTTAACCTTTCAGTTGTTTCTTTTTGTAATCCTGTATCACTGATGAATCTTGGCAGTGACAAACGGCACTGTTAGACCCTGCAGCCACTTGTATTCATGTTCTTCCTCTATGTCTTTAGAGGGAGGAGAAAGGAGCAGGCCAGGGAAGACAGTTTGAATACTGATGCTCAAAAATGGCATCTTTCTTTTCCTCACCTTCCTCAAACTCTGAGACTGACTGCAAAAAACAGAAGTTTCCCTCTTTAAAAAAAAAATAATAAAAAACCCAGTATGTTGAATGATAGAAACCCTTTGCTTCTCCTGGTAGGAAGTTAAGCCATGGTAGATACCAATTAGTCATTCACAGCTCTGATCCTCTCAGTGGGTAAATGGGAAGGTTGCTTGATTTCCTCTGAAATTTTTACAAAATTCTCAGGAGGTTCAATAACAAACTTTTACTTGTCAAGTTTAGAACATTAAGACAGAATAAGTTACTTGAAAAATTTTAAAACAACATCCAAAATAAGGTACTTTACAAATTTAAACTGAGCAAACTCAAACTTAGCCAACTTGAATGTATCCATGCACAACAAGGCACTCACTAAGGCACTGACTGGTATTTCTAGTCTGGTTTACAATTATTCTGAGAAGGAGAAGTTAGGAAAAGAAAGAGAGAAGGAAAGAGACAGAAAGGAGAGGAGTAGAAACATCACCATTCATGGATGCAATGACAAAGTTTGACTGGTGCAATTTCAGTGTCCAGTTGTTGAAGTGGGGGTGAAAGCAGCCAAAGTCTTGATCCATTGGGGGTGGGGGAAGCCCATGAAACACAAAATTCCCTGAGTTAATACAGGTTCAGGTGTGGGTGCAGGGCCAGGTGCCTCCCCTGGGGCAGTTTTACACTGTCTGGTGTCACACTGTCTGGGGGGCTCTGATGTTTCATGGCCCTTTCTGAGATGTGGCCCTGCCTGTCCTGGCAGCGCAGGTGAGCCAGGTACGGCCCATGGGAAGGGATGAAAACCTCCAGCCTTCCCCAGGGCAGCTTCCAGAGCTGAGCCAGTTGTGAAAGGGAGGGCATTGTCCTGGTGCAAGCCCTGTCCCCCCTGGCAGCATCTGCTTCTGTACTGAAAGCAGAATTTTCCCCTCCCTGGCTCCCAGGCTGGCTCATCCCCTGCAGGGCTGGGCGCTCACTCCCCGCCCTGGGCGCTCCCTGGGCCCGTGGCCAGCAAAGCCCCGCTGCTCTTGCCAGTGACCACTGCTTTGAGCCATTAACCAGGGACATTTCAGACCCTCACAGCCTTCCAGGTCACTTAGCTCCACCAACAAAGCATGCCACATTCTGAAATTGGTAGATGGTTTCCTCAGGAAGGAGCTGCCACACGTCACTGAGATCACTTGCAGTGAGTTTTTTGTATTCTTGCAGTAAGTGGTCTGATAACACAGCCAGGACAATGAGGAAGTGATGCACACCTTACAGCAACCAGAAATTCCAGAAATCTGCTCCTTTTTTTGCCACATAGGTCTGTGACCTTTAAAAAAAGCTGTCAATTGTCCTACTGGAGAGAGAGCAATCCTCACTGTGAGAGTTAACAGATGTTATGTAAATAGTTTATTTGAGTTGGGCTGGAGTTTACTTGAACTCTGAAGCTTTTGGGTCTGCCCCAACTTTACCACCACCTAATGGGAAGACTGGCAGACAGGCATAATAACAATTCAACTTTATGAATAGTGTTATTCCAGGTGACAAGGTGCAAATGTACAGGTAATTAAACAACAAAATCCCCTTCCAAAGGACAAAATAAAAAACTGTACTACTTTTTTTTAGTTTAGATCCAGGTCAAAACAGAATTTTGATTCAAGCTTAGAGTGTAAGTTTTCATTAAATGAAAACACCAGATTTATTTAAGAAATTCTTATTTTAGGAGTATTCAGTTTCTCTTATAATGGTATTTTCTGGAATATATTTTTTATGACTTTCAGAAGTATCAATATGTTTAAAAAACCTCAAATCAACCAATCCACCCACTCAGCCTACTAATGCAATATGAAACATGTCAACTAACATGTCAACTCCTATGTATTGTAAAAATTTTGTAGCTAACAATATTATTAAACTGTCACAAAAGAGCATGAAACTCTTAGATATAAATATATTTTGAATGATATCTGATAGGAAAACTTTTGTTTGGGATAATCTGAAAAAAATCTGAGTTTAATGTTAAAAATCTCCTTATCCCTTGTCTGCAATAATCTTTCTTAACAAGCTCTCAAGGGGGCCACAGAACTGTATTAATATTAAGCAAAGAGCTTGGAAATTCCCCATCATGATGTGGAATATAACACTAAACATAATGCTTTAATAGAATGGTTTTATTTGTCACTAAAACAATTAATTCTGCAATGTCTCTGAACAACTGCAATGTTTTTTGTGCTATTTGTTAATATATTTAGATTAGATGCTCGAGTGAAAGCCTAAACACTCTGTCATCTTCAGACATACTCATGCAATTAGAGTGCAGCTTATGTTATTGTTTTATAATTCAAGGCTTGTGGAGTAATAAATTAAGAAACTCATTAAATTTTCAATTGCATTAATAGAATAAATTAACTAATTAAATTCTTTGGTAAGGCCTAATAACAAAACAATGGAAATACATCTATTTATTTTTTTCTATTTTTGTCAAATCTTGCCCAGATAACCTCTACCTTCAATATAGGAAAAATAAAGTAATGGGAACATAAAGTGTAAAACATACTCTCTCTTACCTGGAGTTTAACCTTAATTCCCTTTGTCACATTTTAAAGAATTTCTGAACAAATTCCATGACTACAAGCCTTCCCCATAAATAGCTGCAGGCCTCTCAGCAGCTTTGTGTACTTTGTTCTACCAGCACTGTCAAATAAAGACTGATAGCACTATTTTTATTTGGCAATGCATGACACAATTTGATGCTATAAGTTAAGCTATTTCAAAAAGAGTGATGTTAAAATCATCTCTGTTTTCACTGCAATTGAAAATTGTAAGTGTATGTATTTAATGAAGCTTGCAAATATGAAACTGCTCAGTGAGCTAAGTCTGTACTGGTAGAAATCACTTCATATCCATTAAAATCACAATTCCTGGATTCACAGTTGAGGTGAATTTCCTCACTTTATGAAGCTTTCTCCTTTTTTTTTGTATCTACTAATGGTTAAAGCCCAAATTAGTTGAAAATTAATGTAGTTACACCCAAGTATGTGTATTTTTTCCACTCTGCATTAGAATGCTCATGCTACAACAGTATGAGAATTACAGAAATTCTTCCTTCATCTTAACAGGTGTTGGTGGTGTTTAAATTATTCAGTGGTTGTCTGAGCTAGTGCCAAACTGTAGTGAGACAGACAGAGAAACGTTCATGAGGAGGCTTGAGATGCTTTGCACATAGGACTCACTCACTCTAGGTAAGTATGTACAAAGAAATAAAAATATTTGTCTAGAAAATCAGGAGAATCTGTTGTAAAAGGGAATTTTTCCATGAACAATAGATTAACAAGCTTGCTGTTGCCTGCTACCTTTCCAAAGAGTGGAAAAGCTGTCTTCCATAGCTGGTTGTACCTACCCAAATCATAACTATTAGCTTTTTGTCCAATTAACTGCTCAATCTGGGCAAAAAAAATACCATAGGGTAAAAATCAGTTCTGTATTTTTTAAAACAGTTTTGAGGCATCTCTTTCTGAACTGTTTGCCCAGGTGGACAAATCCAAGCTACTTCTCAGTGAATCCACTAAACTCCCATGGGCTTTGAGCTCTGCTATAGAGACATATTCAAATTCTCCATTTATTAATGGAGAATTAAATTTATTTATATTTAAATTTATTAAATGTCATTTTGTAAATGACATTTTGCCTCACAAAGCATGTGATATTTTCAGTATTAGCTCTTCCTATTCCTCTTGCAAGACACTGAGGTATCTAGCTGCAAGGTCAGCTATGTTTCTCTTTTTCCTTCCATGAAGCCTGGTATTGTTTTTGGGGGGCAGGAGGAGAGGAATTGGCACCAGAGGTATCTGCATTGGTGTGTGGGGAACATGGAAACAGAGCTTCAACTGAAGGATGTCTGTGGGGTTTTATCACTTAAATCTCTAATGCTACTGCTCCTGTAAATGATTTCATGCCAATCATACTCATGGAGTTTAATAAAGCTGTAAAGCCAAGTCATAATCTGCTCTATTCCTCAACAGGGGAACCCAAAATATTGCAGGTCACTGGGAAAGGCTGTATTTCTATTCACTCTTTTATCAGGTGATTTTTCTCTGCCTCTTCTTGTGCTAGAGTCACTTGGGAAATGAGGTGAGTTGCCAGGAAAATAGGATCTAAAGGCCCTCTCAAAACATTAAAAAATTAATCAGATTTGTCATTTTATTACTTCATCTCTCAGATTTATTAGATTAAAATTATGGTACTTTTGAGTCTGACTCATGGTTTTTGATTGCTCAAGGTTGTCAGTATGACACATGGGGTGTTTATCTTTTTCTTTCTTCTTTATCCCCCCTCCAGAGGCAGAGTCTGGCCAGTGTGTCTGCCTGGGTGCACCACATCATGCACTGCCTCTAGCCAGAGCTCATGGTAAAACCAGAATTCTCACTCTAGAGAGAATTCCAGGTCCTCTTTGTGTTTTATATAGCTTATACAAAGGTTTAAAAAAACAAAAGCAAAACTAAAGAAACCAGAAAAAATCCCCAAACCAAAAAAAAAACAAACCACAAACACAAAGAAACAGGTGACCCAAAGCTCTGGAACATTCTGCCCATCCAGTTTGTCTTTTCCTTGTGCTCCTGTCCACTCACAAATCCAGGGCTCCATAATACCACAGACCTCTCCTTGACCTGGGGCATTCCTTATTCTCCTTCTCCTTATTTTATATTATATAATCTCCCTCTGTTTACTTTTAACTTGTCTCTGTTGGACTGAGTCAGAACCTCCCTAATAACTCTTCTTTACTCCTGTCACCAAATGATAATTAGTGAATATTATGACTTTTGCTGGGATTCAGAGAATTCTCTTCACAGTAGCCAGTGTGAGGGTGTGTTTTGCATTCCTGGAGTCAGTGTTGAAGCACAGGGATGTTTTCATCCCTGCTGGGCAGGGCTCACACAGAGTCAAGGTCTTTGCTGGTCCTTGCCCACCATGGAGTAGTCTGGGGGTGCAGGAGAATTTGGGAAACACAAATCCAGCTGTCCCCAAGGTCATGTAAATCTGAGGGTCAGGGGAAGGTGGGGAACAATGGCTGTGATGATATTTGCCTTCCCCATCTCTGCTGTGTGTGATGGGGCGCTCAGCACCTGCCCATGGAAAGCAGGGAATGAATTCCTCACTTTGCTTTACCTGTTAAACTGTCTTCATCTCCACTGTGGGTTTTCTCCCTTTTATTTTCTAGTTATGGTCCCACTGTGGGTGGGGGAAGTGAGTGATCCTTGTGTGGAGCTTTGTTGCTGGCTGGGGTTAAATCCCAGCAGTGAAGTTCTTTCTCTTTTTTGAAAAAGAAGGGACCAATCCCTCACCTCCCAAAGAAGAAACACCAAAGCAAACCCAAAACCCAACCCAAACCACCTAAAACCCAAATCTAATGAATAACTGACATTAAAATGCTATCTACCCAGTTGAGACTCTGCCAGTATTCTCTAATTCAATGTAATCTGACTTGCTCTAGGATTTTCTGTAATATTTGCAGGTATCAAGGAACTTCTTAGATCATTTAAAATTGTATTAATGAGGGTTTTGCTTGGCTTCCTGAAGTCTTCAAAGTGACAAGAAAGACTTCAAATGAATTCTGACTGGCTTTTCACTGTAAGGTATTTATTCCCAGAGCTGAAGATTGTACCACACTCAAGACAAGCATATCCAAAGATTGAAAGTTGTTACATTCATTATAATGAAGATAATCACAGTAAATAAATACTGCTTGGTAGAATTTCAACACATGATTTCTCTTTCTGAAATGTGGAAGTTCCTACATAAGGCAGTGTTTTGTTGAGCAGAGAGTACCAGCAGTGAAAAGGCTTTGCTCTTATTTTGTTTTGAACCAGAATAGCTCAGTCTGTGGCCAGTTGTTCCTCCTGTTGGTAGCCAGAATCCTGTTTGTGGCTCCAGCCTTGCAAGCATCACTTCTGCTTGCTGTTATTTGGAGGAATATAATAAAGAATTGAAATACAGTGAAGGTCACCTGGCTCACACTCCCAGGAATAGGATTTCACACAGAAATGTGGAACTGGTGTAGATATATGATCTGCATTGAAGATGGACACAAACCTATTTTTCTGAATCAGTATCCTGATGAAAACTCTTTTCTTTGGTTTCATTTAAACATTTATCTTTAAAGTACATAGATTTAACTGAACAATGTGGTTAAACTACCTGTAGTTCCATGCAATGGGTTCTTAAAGACAATTTGTTAGAACAATAGGTTCTGGTTTTCAACTTTTATCTATCATCAATAGGAATAATGAGTTTTAATGTACCTTTCCATTGACTTATTTGAACAACCCTGCTGCAATAAAGCATATTAAATAATTTCATTAACCTTGGCCTAGACTTGCACTAAGAAGCTCTTTATTTGGGCAAGTGCAGCACAGATGTGAGGTCTATGATTACTGCAGCTCTGCCACTCTACTGGCAATGTGTCATTTTTAATGTGACAGCTGTATTCCAGCCATCAAGGGTTACAGCTTCTGGCAGCGTGAAGTTCTCATTATGCCATTTCTTCTCTGCAGTAAAATAATAATTTCAAAGCAAGCTGCTCCCATCTCCTCCCTAACCTGAGATCAGAAATCCTTCTGTTTATTTTTTTTCTGATTTTTAATCTAATCTTCAGCAGCTGGGTTTGTGTTTAAAGTTAGTGTTCTGAGACTGACCTAAGGTATATTACTTATTAAAAAAAAAGATCTTTGCATATTCAAAAATACCTAAAAATAACAAGTAAAAAGCTGTTCATAGTACATTTCTCCTTTGAGCAAATGAATTGGGAATATCTTAAAATTATAGATTTTATATACTTAATTGTCATATACACATCATTTTTGTGAACTTGTCTTCCATTTGCTCTATGAACTATTAAAATGAATACTTTACATAATTATTTCATGTCAATTAAAAAAATATTAAAAAAATAAAATAAAATTTAAAAATAATTTAATAATAAAAGCCATGAAGTATCTACCTTGAGAAATTGCCACAGCAGAATCTGAGTGACTTCACTTGAGATATTTTTAAGTGGCATATTTTTATTATTCTTTATCCTGAAAGAGTGAACTGTTTTTGAAGCTCAGTTGGCAAAGAGGTGAATTGACAGGAGGTGTTCTGCTACCATAACCAAACTTGCTCACATTTGCAGAGGTCAAAGGCTGCCCTCTGGTCATTCTGAGATTGTTCTGGGCACCTGAACAGCAGCTGAAGGAGGACAGGTTTATTTTATTTTAATGTCACAGAGCAGAGAATCAGGCATTCCCAGCTAAATGGCAAAGTAATGCAAAAAACATGGAACAATTCTGAATTATAACTGCACAACCAAAAATAAACCCAGCTTTTCTGGGGACTAATGACTACAGTTGGTCACAGCAACAGCAATGGAAATTAGAAAAGAATCTTGTAAAGAGAATCACTTTTCATCAACACCTGATTTTTAATAAAGTAGTGATGAATTTTAATTTGGAATTCATTTTCCTTAATGCATGCACCTTGTGTAACCAAGAAATCAATATCATCAGATGGATGTATGGTTTTTGCCTCTCTGTTTTAAAGGTCATGTGCTAAATCAAGCAGCTATAAAAATTAACATATTTCAGTAATTTTAGACTAGATAAGATTTCTGTGCAGCCTTAAGAAAACTCTACTGACATTCTTTTGGCACAGAATAGGATGACACGTTGCTGCTATGTGACAAACCCAATACAGAATCTTTATTAATAATCCTGTTAATGTTTCATCTAATGCAAGGGAAATGGTAAATAAATTGTGGCTTTAACCCACTGCTGAGCTTCCAATTACTGTTTTTCTTCCTATCTGCTTCCAATATATCATTTTTTTAATATGACTGAAATGTTCTAACAATCAAGGCTTAGGATCCTAACAGCATGAAGTCCTCATTATGTGATTTCTGCACTACAGTAAAATAATGACTGTGAAGCAAGCTGTTCTCCATGTCACACTTACACAAGAGCTCATAAGACTACCCACTTACCAGCTTCTGGTTATGGATTCAATTACTTAATGCCTTGGCTTTGTGGATGTTGGAGTCATGTCATGCATCTGTCTTGAGCTGCCCCATAAAAAGCATTCAAAGTGAATAAATTACAGGTGATGTTCCCCAGAAGCACTCTGAGGTTTTTGCTTTCTCCCAAAGCCATTCAGGGTTCTGGCTTCTAAAAGTTTAATGAAGGGTTTCATAAACCATAAAAAAAGCCCACTAGAATGCCATGACCTTCTTTCATTTTTTGATTCTGTGCAAAAATTTCTTTTTCCACAAGTAACAGGGAGAAGAATATTACACTTGAGAGTCAGCATTTAAATGGTATGTTCTAGCCCCAAATACATATTAAACAGAACTGTAGAGGGAAGTAAACAGTATTTTAGATGGCTGTGCAGGTTTTGTAAAGAGATTTTATTTTTCCAAACAAAAGCTCTGTGCATCAGATGAATATGTTTTGCCTCCTTCAGTCTGCATTTTAAAATTGGCAAGGAGATGAAATCATAAATAATTAATTATTAGCAAGTGACTCTTACAGCTGCTATATATCTGCTATTTCTTGTATTAAGTATCTATCAGGGGAAAATTCGGGGTGTCTGTACTTCATCTGACCTATAGCCCTATTATTTTTCTTCCTGTTACTATAAGATAAAATTAAGGCATTCATTAATGCAAGGTTTATTTGTCTGCCAAGTATTCCCTCCTGTCAGACAGGGAAAAATCCTGAATTCAGGACCAAGCCTGTTGCCTGCAGTCCTGGGATGCCAGGATTAGGCCACACCACACACATGGGCTGCATTAATAACACATTTGCTCTATAAAATGGGGTTTTACATGCATCAGAAAACGGTGGCTGTTCCCCCAAAGGTGAAATCCATGAAGAATTTTTAGCTGCACACACCTTGTTTTGACACTCCTGCTGCGTGTGAAATGTGTGCCTGGTGGGTACAAAGTGGGAACTGCTAAAACACCAGAGGATTTTCCAGTCAATATGCAAAACTTCCCTGCTTTCGAGGTATTTTCCCATTGGCAAGAAAAGAATCCCAGTAAAATGTTGGCTTGCTCAGCTCCAGACAGCAAAGTGTGGATCAAAGGAGACTGGCACCAGGTGTGACACTTGCAATTAGACACTTGGGTGTGAGGTTTTAACCAAGATAAGTAATGACATTCTTGTGTGCTTTCTTTTTTCTCTCCCTAACTGCTCTCTTTTTGTAGCTTTCCAGTTGTTACTCTCCCAACCTTACAGGATCACTTAGAGAGCAAAAAGATACAGTTTCATGTATCATTAATTCCTTACAACCTCAGTGCTTTAGCTCATCTCTCAATACTGTTTCTTTCAGTGTTATTAAAAAAAAAATTAAGGATTTTCAGTCCCATTTCTCTTACCCCTCCAAAAGTGATGGGTGTTACAACCCATTCTGTACCCCATGGCAAACATCCTGCTCCAGCTGCATTCTTTGTGAGGAATAGAATGGCTATGTTCTCATTTGGCTATGCTATCATAATTAATAGAACAACAAATATATGTGAGCTAATAGGCAACCTGTTCTAGAGCCAATGCCTACTAAATCATTGCCTTGCAGACCACTGAAAGGGTGAGAGCTGTCTGCCACATGTTGGCCTGGGGAGGGTTTCTTACAATAAACACACTGTGTATCCATTTTAATGCAAATTCCTTAATTCACTAGGTATTACAGATACACAGAAGAATAATATTTAGTGGAAAAATGAACACAGAGAAAAAAGAAAGGGTTCTAGGTACAAATAGAGTCAATAGAATGGGAGAGGAATAGAAAGGGTTGTGTGTGAGATATCTGGATTTCATGGGATTAAAGGAAGTGGGATGTACTGGGCTGGGAAGGATGAGGCTCAGAGAAAGACTGGAGTATCACCTTTCTTTTCCTCAAAAGCTTCTGGGGTACCATCCTTATAGAGAAATGCAATTGTCTGTTAAACATCTGATCCAGCTGGAGACTGGGTCACTGCATTCCCTTCTTTTCCAGCTCTATCAAGTGAATTCTGAATTACTGCAGCCTCTGCACAGGTTTCTGAAAGCCTTGCAGCAGCAGGAGCAGAGCTGTTCCTGACTCACTGAGCAGGCATTTTGCAAGGAAGAGGCTCAAACAGGCTCCCTGACAGATGCTGCAGCTCCAGTAAGTGTCAGCTGCCTGCAGATACCTGGGGACCTTTCAGCAGGACTGAGATGTGTCTTGTGGCACAAGAATGAGGAAAATGGGGTATGGAAAGACACAGAGTGTGTCACCAGTGGAAATTCTCTGAGTAGGCTGGCTGAGTTCTGAGGAGCTTCAGGGCATGTTACAGTCATTGTGGTTGTGGAGAATTTTTAGCTAGCTACAATTCTGGGAGCAGAAGAGTGTGTGTGGGGCTGGCTACCCAGAACTACCCCAGGAGATTACCTTCCTCTGCTTTTCCTCTATTGTTTCCTTGCTGATATTGTTAGAAACATGGCAAAACAGTCCATTTTCCTCTTCAACCATGATTTGCTCAAATTCCCCAAAATTTCCTTTATGTCCCAGGTTATTTAAACTCCATTTTGAAACAAAGGCTGCTGTTGTTCATCACTATCCCACCATCCCTGTCTATGAACCCCTGGGAGCAGCATAGTCCAGACTGAGCTTTGAATCCTACAGTTTTGAATGGGGTGACCCTGGCAAAGGAGGGATTTCTCAATTCCTGCTCTGGGGCTTTCCTTTGGGTTTTGTCCCAGCAGGGAGGTGTCTGCAGGAGGCTGCAGGTGAGCAAGGGGAGTTCAGGCTCTGCTTCCCTGGGGTGGGATGCTCAGACACCCCTAAACCTGTGCTTTGCTTGTAGGACAGGGGTTACCAAGCTGAGGGGCTCTTCAGCTTGGCTGTTAGGACTGACACAAGTGTGATGTGATGGGTTGCTGTGGCTTTGTTCAGTTCTCATTGCTGTGGCTGATCTTTTCCCATCCCTTCTTTGTGGTATCCCCTCACACCAGGAAAGCAAAAGCTGAACTGAAGGGATATGTTGGATAGCTGTGTAAATTGGTGCAGAAATCAATTTGATAAAGAAAAGTCTCTACTTCTGTCTTCTGTATCAAAGTCAGTGATTTCCTGTAGATTTTTACAACCATCCTACAAGGCTTAGAACAGAAAAAGAATCATTGCTCTGATGGTTTGGGAAAGGATAGTGTTCTCTTAAAACATTATAGGATAGCAATTAACTTAATTGCCTCTACAGTTCATTGAGATACTTTTTGTTTGTTCCTCTCTACAGGAATACAATTACATGATATATGGTATAATGTCTGTTTTTCTGAAGCCATGATGCTCTCTGCATTGGGACCAGCTTTTTATTCACTTTAACTGGCTCCTGCTCCAGAGCTGGCTTCTACAGCCATGGCTAAGTGTGAGGAGCACTGGCTGTGTGAGAGTGGCCTGAGCTGAGAATTATAGGTCAAACTGCGTTGTGCACCTAACTAATATGTCAAAACCCCCCACCAAAAGTTCAAATAAATGAGCTATTTATTGCAAGATGATCAAGAGGCAGAACTGTGAAGCCTAACCTTTACAAAATCCCAGCTTGCTTTAATTGTCCTACATCTTCTAGAAAGCAGCCTTGGGTTTCCATTCATATACTGCACTAGAGCTTGTCTCTTTTGTGATCACCATCTTATTTCAAAATAGGAAAGGCATTATTGTGGATGTACCTAAATGGAATTCTGGAGTGACTGTTATGGACTCAGGAATCTGTTATACCCCCAAATTGAATTCTAGCTATCTATGTAACATATCTTTAGTGTTGTTGTGTAACACTCTGTAGTGTGAAGCATATGAAGTTTCACAGACATAATTGCATTTTTATTGTCATGCATTGCTACGTTTTCAACAATCCCTTTGCATCTCCTGAGTGTGTGCTGTAATTTTGTTTTGAAAAAAAGATAATCTTAGATTTAGGTAGTCATAAGGCTTTAAATTGCATAATGTTCAGAATACTTTGCATAACTGTTACCATAAATATGCAGAGACATTTTGTTAGTCAATAAAGAAATCCAGTGAGCATGTGTGTGTGTGTATGAGTTTTCAAACTGCAGAAACATTACATGGAGCACCAGAGTAGAAAGAACTCTTGAACCGCTGCCCTTGCATGTTTTGTTCTGCAGCTGAACATGTTATTAAACCAATCTGGGCAACAACATTTGATGAGACCTATTGAACATAGAATTTTCACAATGCAACTGCACAAATTTATTTAGCACAAGCATGTCTTTAACTGTTAAACTGTGGGTAAGTGTGTGACCTCTGTGGTAACACTTGCACCTGCATAATGAGATTGATAAAATCAGAAATGTTAACTGGAATACAGAATGTAACAGGGATATATCTGCCTGAATCCAGTCCTGGCTTTAGCCTGTTCAGATGTTTGGTGTCAGGGTGTGCTTCATTGCTGCAGGAGGGTGTGTCAGTGCTGCTTAGGGCTCCTGGAGGAGGCTGCTGCCCCATGGATAAACCACAGCAGAGTCAGGGCTGAGTGTCACCCACAGAAAGTGAATTAATGAGGAAGGGACAGACATTTTACAGGGCCTGTGGCAATAGGACCAGAGGTAATGGTTCTGAACTAAAAGCAGGGAGATTCAAACTAGGTGTAGGCAAGAAATGTTTTAGGTTAAAAGTGGTGAAACAGCAGAAGAGGATGCATGGAGAGGGGTGGATGCCCCATCCCTGAAACCTTCAAGGTCAGGTTGGACACAGCTCTGGGAAAGCTGATCCCAGTGAAGATGTCCCTGCTCAGTGCAGGGGTGCTGGACTCCATGACCTTGAAATGCCCTTTTTGACTCAAGCCCCTCCTATGGCAAACAAAAGCATCGAGGTGTGAGACAGCTGAGGGGACCCTGCCAGCCTCCCCTGACCTCAGCTCCCAGCTCCTGCAGGAAATTCCTTTCAGGTTCATTGTAGCTACAAAACCAATCACTAGAGGTCCTTATGCTCCAATATTGCTGTTATTCTTTGGTAACAGTTTGTGGTGGGCTAAAATTTCTCTTAAAATCTAGTGGATTCTATAGATTATAGATTATAAATTGTACATTATAGATACCCAAAACTAAACATGCCAGCCAGTTCCCTGGAAAATGGGAAGTTTTCAGTTAAAAATACTTGGTGTTTAATGTTTGAGCCAAATGCAAATATATTAACAGTGGAAATAAATATATTAACAGTGTCTGTTTTGAACAGGATGTAATTTTTCACCCCACAGTATTTGTATAAATTACTTTTTAGGAAAAGTCATTTGGAGAAGACTTTTCTGATCTATAGCATGGGGAAAGGCAAAGAAAACTACCAAAAGGGCCTAAATAAAACTAAAATAATGTTAAAAAGGCAAAAGAAATCCTCCAATCTTAAGGTTTATGATAAATGTTCTTGGTCAAAATAATTATTAGAGGATTTTTTCAGGAGCACCATTCTGTTTCTGGGAACGTAAAAAACCAGCAAGAGCTTCCACATCACTGATGACGATGCAGTATCGCTAATTGTAGCAATAATTTCTCTGCTGTGAGTGCCTGCATGAAGCAGAAACCATTTAAATGATTTCTCTTAGGCCACTGAACCTCCCTTTGATGGGAATAATTTTTTGGTTGCTGCAGTCCTGTGCTGGATTCAGCAACCTGTGGATGAAAAGCTCCCATTGCCAGTCCTGGCCCCTTTTGCTTCACTTCTGCAAGGAGCCATTTCTGCCCCTGGAGTCAGACTAAAACAGGCAGCAAAGAAATCATTTGGTGGCTCATATTTCCACTTGGGTTCAGTGATCAGGATCACAAGAGAAATAAGTGTGCTGAACTGAAAGGGCCTTTCTGCTTTTCTTAAATGTTCTCCATGAGATGAACATTACACAAATGCTGTGTATTCCAATTAAACTTAAACAGCAGCTCTAGCAGGGAGCAACTGCTGTGCACTCACAGGATAAATCAGCTTTCCTACTGAGCTCCACAGCATAGTTAAAAAAGGGAAATCCATTTCAGCAACCTCCATAAAACACAGATGCATTTTCTTTCTGTCTTTCTTAACCTTCTTATGTAGCTTTTTAGTTTTCATGGATGCTGAATACCTATGAGTCCATGTGGGGTCAAAATCCTTTTAATTTCAAAGAGTCTTAAACAGCAGTATCATGTCTGCTCCATGTTTTTCAGGCAGATGATGGAGCAAGCTGGGCTTACCAGCTTTGAGGTTTAGTTCTACTCCAGATTCCCTGTGGGGTGTTAGGCAAGTCATTCTTTCCTGCAAATGGGAATAATGATTGCTTTGCTGTTTGACTCTGTTTCTGTCTCAGACAGAAAATCTTTGGGCCAGATATATCTTTTTTGAGCTTCTAAATGAGACCTGAAATATATTCCAGCTGGGAAGGGCTATTGAGGGAGCTGAACCAAATCTGGTTCATTGTCACCATTTGAATTTCTGTCTGAGCCATAACTGCACCTGAGCCCGTGCAAATTGGCTCATTTTGGAACAGAGAAAGGTCCAGTTTGAATATCTGATTATGTGGAAATGTCTGCAAAGACAAGCACCCAGTGGAAAAGCCCCAAGGTACCAGCAGTGATCATTGTAGCTCTGTTGGCCACATTTTAAGACAAAAGGGGTTTTGTACTCTTGGCAGAGTGGCTCCTTCCATGGAGCATCAACAAAATGCACTTTTCAGCTGGCCAGCTACAAATAGAGGAGTCACCCTTGGCAGTGTTTTCTTTTGCCTCCTGCTCCTGTGCTGAGGATGGTGAGGCAGAGCCAGGCTGGCACTGACACCCCAGAGCCAAGGGCTCCTCCAGCTGTGCCCTCCTGTGCTCCCCAGCCTGGCCAGAGAGAGAACACATTTCATTAAAGCTAGCATGGCAGTGGCACTGCATAATAAATAACTTACCCTGAGTGAGAACCACAGCCCCATTTGCTGGAGATTAATGTAACTTCATCCCTCTGAAAGACTATAGTTTTGCATGTTAAATGTAATAACTGGAATTTTGTATCTGCCAGCTTGGTTGTTCCAGGCACAGAATGAAAACCAACTCTGTATTTACTGAGATAATTTCTGTTGTCTGCATCACTTTATGGATACATGTAAGAAAGCCTGATGGAATGAATTATAGTCATAAAAAATAGCAAGAATTAAGAGCATTTCAGGTTTTTGTGTTGTATAAAGGAAGTCTTGATAGTTCAGCTTGACAAAACCCACTATTTTATTTTTTTATTTAAGCTTTTTTATTTAATTGCCTGTGAAACAGAGAGGAGGGCAAAGGAAGAGATTAACAAGTGATTTCCCTGACTCAGAATAGGAATGATTGTGGGGCAGTAGGATGCCCTGTGCACTGCAGAAAGAGGGGAGCAATCAACAACAATGAAATTTTGAAGGTCCATAATTTTACAGGATATACTGTGGGCAGCTTTTGCAATGGGAGAAAAGTTCTGAAGTACCCATTAACTCTCAGTAATTGCCAGATTATTTCTCCTGAGGCACACAAGCAGCATAAGAAATCCCTGGTGTTGAATGAACTAACAGAGGAAGCTGCTGCCTCACAGAACAGTAACAGATTTTGGAAAAGGGACATCTGCTGGTTTTTTTCATATGAACCTTCTTTATTCACTTTAGAGATGGCCATCACTGCCATACCTGGCACAGAATAATTCTACTTTTCCAAGAAACATAGAAAAATAAATGGGCATTAAAGGTTTTAAATTCTATTTAGAACTAGAGTTAATATTACCCAATTTAAAACATTTTCATTAGCTGTTATTTGTGATGAATCAAGAAGCAGCAATGTCTTTGAATTGTTGATTAAGTTGATGTTTTGGGCATTTCAGGTGATTTCTGCTAACAACAGTTTCTTGATAAAGTGGGCCATTGTTTGAAAAATAGAATAGATTTGCATCTGCCTTAAACAAAATAAAAGGTACCTGAAGATTCTGAATGAGTGTAATTAACCTGTTAACCCTAATGTGGAATTACTTTTTTGATATGTAGTTATGAGTCTTGTGTTTTATGGAAGTAAGAGAGAAAAGGGAACAAAGCCAACACAAGACAAAAATCTGAAAGCAAATGTACTGAAGTAGGATGAATGTTTAAAGGAGAGCTGTTGGATAATGGTGTTAATTATAAAGAAGCCTAAGGATTTTATTTTTGAAGTATACATCACCTTGCACTCAAAACACAATTTATTTCCCACTAATAATAATTATTATTAATTATAGTTAGAAATAATTATTTCTCATTAAATAATTCTTATTAGCAGAATGCTCTTTTGAAAAGAAGAAACACTTAAAAAATATTTTAAAAGTTGTTTTATTGAGACACCCTAAATGGGTGAGAGATTACTTTTTAATTAGAAATATATGAAAATTAGGTGAAAAGTCCCAAGCCAAATTTTAGATTTAAATTCTCCAAGTTCTGTTGGAGGAAGAACAGAACTTGTTTTCTGTCAGGAAACTGTTCCTTGTTTGACTGGAAAGAATGTATTTTCCCAAACCAGCTGGCTCTGTCCTTCAGACATGCTGATATTCAGCTTGGAGCAGATGTAATGATTTTCCAGCAATTTTTCTGGAGCCCTTTCATTCCCAAAGTCCACAGTAGTTTTTTAGGTGGTCCTTTTCAAGACCTGTTGGAAATCCAGGTGCACTTCATTGTTTCTGGCTTTTGAAAAAACAAACTTTTGTACTGCTCTTTGTTATATTTGTTTTAATTAGAGCAACTCCTTCAAATGCTGTTGATATGGAGTACTGGGGCTTTCAGCCACAATCAAATATGGGGCCATTCTCTACAAACTTTGATGTCTAAGAGAAAACTTGGAGCCAAAGGAAAGAATGAAGGGCTGAAAAACTTTTGGAATTTTTGCAAAAAAAATTCTCTGCATCACTTTTTGTTCTCGAACTGAAAGAGAAATGAATTAACGATAAAGCCTGACAGTGTTTGTAAAGCTGGAGCTGTTCTGTTGGAGGCTGATATTTCCCATTTTTGTTGTGTGGATCATAACTTCTCCAGAAACACCCTGTGGAACAGGAGCAGCCAGGGTGTCAGCTGCTTTCCTGGAGAGCTGGTGGGATGGCAGGAGGTCACAATGGGCTGCAATCAAAAAAACATCCCAAAACATCTCTTTCCTCTGGAGCACAACACATCCTGAGCTGCCAAAATCACACCATCCACTCCCAGAAAGCAGGCATGACAAACCTAAAATGCTTCTGGTTGGAGAATTAAAATGCCATAATTAACTGTGGGTGTTCCAAAGGCCACGTGTTACTTTCTACACTCTCACTGGGGCCATTTATTCCTAGGAAAAATCAAACTTTGCTCAGGTTTTATTGAATTGTTTTCATTTGAAACGTTCATTGCATCTCTTCTAATTATGAATTGAAATGTGCTGATATAAAAATGGGATAAAAGGCCTTCTGTAAATGGAATGATATTAATTTTAATTTATCCAATTTAACACAAGATTTTCCCAGGGATTAGATTGCATTCTTTTTAATGATTTGCATAATAAAAGTTGTTTTTACTAAATAAAGTATGATTACTGTTATGCCTTGTTTTTATTTTAAACAAACATGGCATTTTCCTGGTTTAGGAACAATTACAAGAAAAAGTGTTGCAGTCACAGGATCAAGTGCCAAATGTGGATGGCTTTGCATATTTGAAATAATTAGAGCTGAAGAGAGAATTTTCTTCTTAGAGAGATTGTAATTTTACAAGAATATTGTATTGGTATATGCAAGATATTTTTATAAATTCAAAATGTTAATTTTTTTCCCATTTTTTTTCCCAATTCATCATTACAGGCTTTGAAATTAGGAATTATTTTTTATCAGGGAAAATTAAACCATTTTGTTTAAGATGAAGAAGGACATTTTGATGTTTTTGCCTAAATTTTTCCTAGCAAGACAGACACAATTAGAAGCATTTCACTCTTCACTAGGCATTATTTTCCCAATTGTTTAGTGAACAATTCATACTGAAATAGATGGGATGATATGGGCTATAAAAAGCTTGTATGAACAGACATGGTAGTAATTGTGTCTGAATAATAAAATATCATTTATGTTCTTTCCTCTGCTTCTGCTGCTTGCAAATACATTGTCCTGTAGGCCCCATGTCCAGCTTAATTCAACTGATAGGTGCAAAGTGGGTTTTTTAAATTTTTTTTAATTTATTTTTGTTTAGTTTTGGTTTGTTTTGGTTTTTTTTAAAGGAATTAAAATGCAGTCTGTACCTCAGTAACCATCACATTGAGGTGCCAGTGCCATTCCATGGTGCAGCCTCCTCATCTCAGCTGGAGCCACCAGCATTTTCCAGCCAGGCACCCCTGACCTGCTGGGTTCCACTCCCTGCCTTTTGCTGGCCTAAATCTGAATTACAGCCCAGTGGGGGCACTAGTTCTGATTTCTAAGTGCTGAATTGTGGTTCATTTCCACAGCTAGAACACTGTATGCTTTACCCAGAAATTCAGAGTCTACTCAAGAGACTTCAGAGCAAAGAAGAGATTTTCTTAACCTTGTGGCAGATGTGTGTGTTTGCTTCTAATTCCTGTTGGAGAACAAAGCAGCTTTGGGTGAGGTTTCTCATCCTTCCCCTGCCCTGGCTCCAGGCTGCTCCCCTGCCTTGGCTGCTGTGGATTTTTAGGGGGAGCAGAACAGAACTCTGTGGTTGTTTTCCCTTGAAGTTGATAAGAGCTTTAGTTCAGCGGTGATATTTAACCCTCATTGGACAGGACTCTACCCAAGCAAATTCACTGTATAAAAATGAGGGACAGGTTCAGCAGATATTTAAGATGTTGGGTTCCCACTGGATCTAGTTTTCTGTATTTTTTTCTAGGCTCTTTTAAGTTTTTGTTTATGTGGGGTGCAGGCTGGGCTGCAGAAATATTTAAAGGGTTAAAAGTCAAAAAAAGGCAGGACCTCCTGTGCAATTGCCATCATTATGGCAATAATAAATATATAAATATATAAATCAAAATAAATAAAATATAAAAATATAATATATATTTATATATACATTTAGATATATATTATATATTAATATATAATAAAATATAAATAAATAAATAAATAAAACTCATCATTTTAAGTCTTGGGGTTTGTATGTGGAGACAGCTCTTGAAGGAAGACTTTTTTTCATTCAAAAAATCTTTAGTTTTGATACCTGTTAAATGGCATTACTGTTTACAGAATTACTCTCTCAGTAAATAATTTCTTTCAAGGATTTTTCCATATTCTTTGATATTGTTATTTATAATTCTATCTACCAAGGCACTGTGATCTTTAATATCTATTAACATGCAGTCACTGCAAGACTATTTCATGTAAGAGCTCAAAAAAAGAAATTGCCAGCTATTAAATATCTATGACAAGTGTAGATACAACCCTTAATTAAAGCATAGAGGAAAGCAATAATTTGCTAGCATTTAGGAAAATGTTCATAATAGGCTGACATGCTCCAGTTTTGGAGTCAACAAGAAATGAAGAGAATCCTGCTTAACTCCAGGGTGCAGGAGAGAGGATGTTAAGAAGTGCTTGTTGCTGAAGTGGAAGGCCAAACTGTTTGTGCTGTTTAAATGCATGAACTTTGAGAGCTGGAATTGTCTGATGTGCTCTGCAGTTCCTGTCCTGTGTCTCACAGAGTCTCCCTTCAGACTTTGTGCCAGATCTTGCTTTCCTCAGGCTCTCCCAGCAGTGTTGGGAATTTTGATGTGTCATGGCTCACAGAAGTTTCAGAGGGCAGTAAAACTCTCAGAATACAGTTGGATTGGGAGACTTTCTGCTCTGTGTTTATATCTCTTGATTTATGTGATTTCATGACTGAATCTGCTGACACCTTAAAATAACACAGGTAAAATGTTAGCACTGGGCTGACTTACCCATGGATTTGATTTGGGATGGTTAAATCTGGAAGGAGAGCATGGATCATCTTGGAAAGGAAAAAGACAAAAGGAGAAGAATCCACAAAGTGATTTATTTCTGAAATGAAGCTCATTGATGAAGGCATGATTGTTGGCTGGGCAGAGAGCTGTTGCTGAGCACTTTTAACTGGGGGGTACCATTGGGATTGGTATTTGGCAGCCCTGGGTGCTGCTGGATGTTGTAACCCCGTGTGAATGGGAGGCAGCACATCCCCAGAGTAGCTGCCTGTCCTTCCCTTGGCACTGCAGGACACCTGGAGTGTCGTGTCCAGTCCTGGCCCCTCGTTTGGGGTGGATGTAGAGGGGCTGGAGCGAGCCCAGAGAAGGGCAGCAAGGCTGGTGAGGGGCTGGGAACACAAACCCTGTGAGGAACAGCTGGGGGAGCTGGGGTTGTTTATCCTGGAGAGGAGGAGGCTCAGGAGATCCCATCACTCTCTACAGCTCCCTGGCAGGAGGGGGCAGCCGGGGGGATCAGGCTCTGCTCCCAGGGAACAGGGACAGGACAAGAGGACACAGCCCTAGGCTGTGCTGGGGAGGTTTAGGCTGGGGAGGTTTAGGCTGGACATCAGGAAGAGGTTCTACACAAAAAGGTGACTGGGCACCGGGATGGGCTGCCCAGGGAGGTGGGGCACCATCCCTGGAGCTGTTTAGGAAAGGCTGGATGTGCACCCAGTGCATGGTGTGGGTGCCAGGGTGGTGCTGGGTCACAGGCTGGACTCAATAATCTCAAAGGTCTTTCCCAACCTGGTTGAAATTCTGTGATTTCAATGATGGCATTGGAGGAAATGGATTATGTACTTTTACCTCTGATTGAAACTGTGTTAGAAATAACTCTACCTACCTCTCTGTCCCAGAGTGAATTAGCAGTGTCCTGACATCATTAGACCAACATTATTTGGAATTTAGAGGGGAGTATAAATTTGAAGGTTAGTGATGGAAATACTAATGATGGATTATCTAAAAACTGACAGTACTTTGCAAGTCTGCTTAGAGATCTGAAATGATGTAATTTCAGCAGGATGGATTAATAGTCAAAGCTTAGGAAGTAGATGAAAATGTAATTCATCCTAGGATTTTTTGCTCTGTGTACTTTGCCAGTAAAAATTTTTATGTGTATAAATGCCATGAATATTTTCCAGCATTCAAATCCGTAGGAGATAAAGATTAATTTATTACTCACTATTTAAATAATTATGATTTTGTGTCACAGTACTTAATTTTGCATTGTGGACCCACTTGGACATCTTAAGTAGCATTTTAGTCTTTTTCTGTCCTTAAGAAAAAAGATAACATTGTTTTTCTTTGCCAAATCTGATCTGTCTGAGCCTTCCTCTTAAAATCCACTCCTGACAAGCCCCCCCATTTCTGATGTTTTGAAAGGAAGGTTGTTATGATTTATTGCACAGTAATTTGAAAAGAAAAAGATATTACTCCATCAAATGTTGAAAGAAATCTTTCTCTTCAAAACATGGAAGAAATTGTCTTACTGAGATTAAACAAGGGCAGGAAGTGAAGCATTTGTTTGTTTTATGAAGTCTGGTGAATTTTGATAATGAGTCCTGTAAAATATATGATATTGAAGCTTTTCTAATTCTAGACAGATAAGAAATAATCGTTACATATTTCAGCTTCAAAGACAAAAGTAACCTTTTATCACCTAATTTAAGAATCTTCTTAGTAAAATGTCTTAGAAGAATGTGAAGTGTTATTTAAATACTAAAAAAATCACCATCTTTGAATAGCAGGGCTTTTTTAATTGCCATAATCAAAGTCCAAACACATTTCCCTGCTTGCTTTAAATAGACTCACACATTTCTTTTCTTGTTTTAAATAGTTACTTTTAATGACAGGTTTTTTCCTTAATGAGGAGGAGAATAAAGTGAACAGCTCTGAGCTTGTCAGTGCAACTTCAGTATGACAAAAAGTTCTGATTTTTGACAGCACCAACCAGGAAAATAGGGAAACTGGCAGGGTTTTAATTAATGTGTAATTATGAATTTCTCGTCTGCATTTTAAAATATAAACATATTTATATTAGCATTTTATGTAAGTTTTAAATAGCAAAAAAAAGCCAAAGAAATCTTACATTGTAGGTCACATAATGTAATAACTCACACTTCTTTGTTATAGGTAATCCAAAATAGCTTTTGAAATTGGGAATTCTTGTTGAGTTTACTAATCTTTTCTGTGATAAATAGCTTAGAATAATTACACCATTCACGGAGTTTTTGGAGATAAGCCTTGTTCTTGTACTAAAATCTCATTTGAGAAGGGGAAACCTCTAACAAATTGGTTAATAAACAACAGCAGTTAATGTTACCTAAATTCACATGATGATGTTAGCTGATGTGCACTCATGCTTATCAGGAAAGGAGAAGATAATCCCATATTAATGCTGATCAGATTTTCTACAATTGACTAAACATCCAAACCAGGTCCTGGCTGTGGCCTTTTCTAGAGAGCACTGTAGGTTTTAATAATAAGGTTGGTTTGGGTATTAATAATGCCTAATTCAGGATTAATTACAGGAGGGATAGAAATCTGTTTTTAATATTGGTGACTTCAATTTATTTTCTAAGAAATCACCTTAGTTTCTAGAAATTGCTGGATTCAATATCACTTAGAAGGATTAGAAGGAGTTGTTTTTTATTTTGCTAAGAAAATTCTAGATGCTCTTCTGGTGTGGCAGCAGCAGTTTAATGACCCTGCTGCTGTTTCCCAGAGCTCTGGGGGAGCTGCACCATTGCCAGGGCTGCACAGGGAGCAGGGCAATGCTGGGGGGCACAATGGATTTTTCCTACTTAATCCCATCATTTCTGTTGCTTTAGCTTTGCCCTGAAGTCCCTCTCACCTGAAAGAGAAATTGGGTGAGACCAGAGAGGTCCCACAGGGAAACTGGGAGTGCTGGAATTGAGGGGACACAGCCTGGGCTTCTCTGGAGCCTGCCCAGAACCAGGGCTCTGTGTTTTCATACTGCAAGGAATATTTGCACTCCTACAAGCTTTTTGTTAGTCTGTCAAATGGTGTTTATTTTTGTAACCACGGGCTGCTCCAAGAATAATTACAGTTTTTTAATAATTATTGTGGTTGCAGACGAAGACTGATAATTGGTATCAGTTTAACTGGAGAGGAAATGGCCACGAGTTTTTGAATGGCAAGAATTCTCTTGTTTTCTTTTGCCATCTGTAAAGCTATGAATAGAAAAAAAACATATGGATGGAATCATTGTTGTTTTTTGAAATGTAAATGAGACACAGGGCTGAGGAACATCTCCCTCCAGTGCACCCCTCCAGTGGCATCTGTTTGAAACATTACTGTACAGAAGCAGTTTCAGAAGAATTTCTTCCCTTTTGCTCCCTTTTCTCTCAGAAGCAGCTTGGAATATGAAACTGGATTCATTATTAAACCAAGAGATTATAATTTCCACATCATTCTATTCCCCACCCCCACTTCCCACTGTCTGATAATAATCTTGTGTCATAATGAAATTCATGAGGCTGCAACAACAAAGGAGCTCATGGAAGAGAGCAGGAGCTTGTCAGATGGTATAGATTTGCATACTAATGAAGATTATGATGATATTAATATTACAGAAACATAGTAATATCCAAATACTGCTGAAATGGGGAATGCTAGATCATTATTAGACTCCAAAAACAAATAAAAGAACGTATTGTACAATATAGCTGCACCTTGCAGCTGCTGCAGAGTTAAACCCGGTTCCTGTAACTGAATTATTTTGATTTCTGTGCTATATCAAGATGGCTAAAAATGTAGACTTGCTGTATGTTTTATTGTCTGTACTTTATTGGAAAAAAAGTACTCAGAAGTTCAATTTTTTTCAAGCTCTGTAGGCTGATCACAAAAAGTACAATGGGTTGGAGTTCATAGGACTGAAGTTCAGAAGTCCATCATGGCTTTGACTTCCAAGTGTGAACTTAAGACAGGAGTCTCATCCATGGTTGGGATTTTATTTCTGTTTTGACTAAAGGATTCTTGACCTAGCTTTGGAAACCTCCTGTGTCCTTTGTTTGCTGGTTCAGTAATGCAGGTTCACAGACTGCACTGAGAGCAGGAGATGCAGGGCAGGACAAAACTAAAACTTCAGCATCTCACATAGAAAACTCCCCACCTTCCTCATCCTCTGAGCAGTGAAAGGTCTTGGTTTCCTCCAAGGACTGTTCTTGGCATTTGTCAAGTCTCCTGTCAAATGACAATTTCAGCAGCAGCTTTCTGGGCTTGATTCCCCCTTTCTGTTTTTCATGATGGTTCTGCAGAGAGCCAGGGTGCTCCCAGAGCAGGGGCAGGGTGGTTTGATGCCTGCTTGGCACAGACAGGGTGCAGGACAGCAGGCACCCCTGCTATCAAAAGGCAAATTGAAATTTGCCTTTCAATTCCAGAGTGGAACAGCCAGGCCACCCTGGCTCTGGGCAGCACTGTGGATTTCCAGCGTTTTATCTGCTATAGTTCAGGACATTGAGAGTGGGTGTTTGGGAGGAAGATGAGGAGGGTCAAGTTTTCACTGCTCTAAGGTCTTATTTTGTAGCTCCAACCACACAAAGAATTAATTCAGTGCAAGAGAAGCCTCTGTCAGTCAACAGGAGGGTTATAACAAAGCTGAAGTGTCTCCCTGCATGGGTGTGATTAAAGGCAGCGCTGTTTGGGAAGATTTCAATGACTCTGAGAGATCATGATAGGCTTGAGTGAAATTTAGTGTTTGTCAATGTTTGTGAGCCTCACAAAGCGATTTGTGCTGCTCTGTTACACTGGGTAACTTATCAGGGTCATTTTGCCCAAGTTAAAGCAGTCTAACCTTAAATGTGAGTGCAGAAAGATGCTCTGACAATGCAGCTCCCCCAGGAAAGCAGCACTGGCAGCGTGAGGGGCTGGGGCAGATCCTGCTGGGCACCAGCAGGTCTGAAATTGCCACTGCTGGAATTCCCAGAGCTCCTCCAGCTGCTCCTGGGGGTTTGGGGTGTGTGAGGGGTTTCCAGAGGAAGGTGGGATACAGGCAGGAATTTTGTGCTCTATTCCTGCTCAGCCTCTTGCAGAGCTGGGGTTTGGAGCCAAGCAAGGGGGTGGCAGATGCTGAGCATCAGCAGAGGACTCTGCTGTCCCACTCCACCTTCCTCAGGCTGTGTGCAGGGAACAGGGCTGGACCACTGTGCAAATGCTTCTGTAAAGAGAGCCTTGGATTCATGGGAAAATATTTTTAGGTTTCTCTGTTTATAAAATTTTACCTTAGGCAGATTTTTTTTTCCCAATGAATTTTAAATAATGAAAGAGTTTAAGGTTTTTCACATTAGAAACAGCTTAATTCTTTCTAGGGATTATGAAATAAAGATTTTCATAATACTCTCCTATGTTTCATAGTCTTCTAAGAGCTTGAGAGGTTCCAAGAATCCCTTCCCTTCTTCTCTTCACTATAACAAAAGGTTTCTACTTTGATGTAAATGTGGATTAATAAACCTGCATTAAATAAAATGCAAGATAGTGAAGTTCTAACAGCCGAAATTGTACTTATTTGTGATGTCTTTTGAGGCATCAATGGTGGAGCAACAGCCCCTTGTAGTTCTTTGTCTAATCAAAACCATTTTAATTTTAAGAGAACTAATACGGCACAGTAGCCTGGGAAGTAAAATCCTGGTGGGTGTCTCCCCTTGGCTGCAGGATGCTCCCTGCTGCTGTTCCTCAGTGTCTGCCCCAGCCCAGGCTGCAGGTGGAGGATGAGGAGGAGCAGGAGGAGCTGTGCAGGTGGGCCCTGGGTGTGAGCTGTGTCCATCCAAACACCTGCAGCCAGGTACCAATGGATCCCCATTGTCCTCTGACAGCCCAGCTCTGCTCTTTGGCTGCAAGGGACACTTGGCTCTGTTTGAACCCTCTTTCCTGAGCTGCTCACTCCCCTCAGCTTTTCTCCTCACCAGTTTTTCATAAGGGACTTTCAGTGATGAGGGGAACCCCTGGGAGGTTGTCACAACCTCCTTGTTCCACTGCTGTGTCCCCAGGCCCAGCTGTCAGCTCCTGTCCTGTCCCAGAGTTTGCTGTGAGAGCATCTCTGGCTCTCTGGGGCGCTGCAGTGAGGGAACAGCTGGTCCCAGCTCTGCTGCTCTGATGGACCCTGCACACAAACCTGGCTGAGACTGGGACAACAAACTCTGCTGGGGAAGGGAGCACCTCTGTCAGAGTGGCACTGAGACTTGGAGACCAGTTTGTAATTTGGGATTCTCTATTAAACAGAGTCAGTTACTTGATATGGAGCAAATTCAGAGAAGTGTTCAGGTTCCTCTTAAAACCGCTGAACCCCAGTTCTTCAAACTTGCTCATAAAACACATTTGGATTGCCAAATATTCTGACTGTAAGGTAGAAGCCACTGTACTTCTGTTTCAGACTTTTATTGCTCATGAAAACAAAGGTAAATAGAAGTTTTGACTAAGTTTTGACTAGCAGTTTTGATTGGAGCTCTCTTTGCCTTCCCCAGCTCAGACAATGACCCAGTGCCTGTTTGCCAGTGCATGCATTAGTGGCCTTTAGTCAAAGCTCAGCAGTGGCCTGGCATTTAACAGGAGAGTAATTGCATGTCAGCACCATTTAATGGAATTTTGGACAAAACTGGAAGCAAAGGAGTGCTCTAACAGCTTTTACTGTGCTCAATAAGACTTGTTTTTAACCAAGGAGCTAGTGACTGTTTTACAAAAGTTCTAATTTTGTGTGTGAGTGTTTCTCTCCAGTGTAAGCCCACGCTGTGTTTGGTGTGGGGAGCAGCCCCTGCCCTCCTTCCTCCCCCAGGCTCAGGTGTCCTGGCAGCACCCTGTGCTGTTTCTGTGATCCTGGAGTCTGGTGCTGGGATGAAATGTTGGCTCACTGAGTGCCTGCACAGCTCACTGGTGCATTCTGAGGTCAGTTTTGGTTGTGGTTTAAGGAGCCTTAATAACCCAGTTAATATCACTGGGATTCTGATGGTACTGGGGATGAAGCAGCTTCTTCTTCCCCTGAAATCCTGTTAGTTAGGAGGATATTGCTTTATGCAGCAGAAATGAATCCATTATCTGTGGGAGAATGAGTTTCTGAAAACCTAACTATTGGGGTCAGAAGCACTTTCCAAACAGAAATGTCAGTAGAAGGCAATTTTCAGTTCTCCTGTACTAGGGCATGGCTTTGGGTGAGCTCCTGGCAGGAGTGCTGTGCTCACTGTGCTTGCAGCCCACCCTGGCTGTCCTCCAAGGGCACTGACCAGAGCAGGGCTGTGGCTTTGTCCAGAGAAGCATCATTGACTCAGGATGGAAACATCTGCCCCACCAAGAGTGAGGTCTGACTGTTCTCTGATGTGTGAGGCTGCTTTGCAGAATTCAGGGACCATAATTCCTGATTGGAACAGAAGAAAACTGGCTCCTAGAAATATCTGCTTATTCTTAATCTCTGTGGGAATTTCTCATGAAGGAGAGATAGACCATGGCAACCTGATTTAACTTTAAAGGCTGCTCTGCTTTGAGCAGGAGGTTGCACTGGAGACCTCCAGAAGTGCCCTGCAACCTGATTTTTATTGTGATTCTATGACACCCTCGAGTTTAGCAGGTCATCACATTCCTATTGTGTTCATATTTTGTACTGCTTAATGCTGCCTTTCACAGCTCCACAGTAAAACACTTCACCTGCCTTTGGAAACATGAAGGAAACTGTAGCACATTCAATGATTCCCCAAAGAATTAAAAGGGATTTTATGGATTACACTCAACAGTCCTTTTGAGCACAACTGTGAGACCCACCTAGGCTTAAGGAGCAGGTGAATACAGGAGAGTATTCTAAAGAAAAATGTAAGTTGAATCCTAGTACTTAAGAGGGGATTGTTCTGAAACTGTTTTTCCCTGCTCATTTCAGTGTGATCATAAATTAAATTACATGTCTGCTGTTCATTTTCTACAAGAACTTTACCAAAAAGTGGTGCCTAGGACCATGTTTCACAGAGCCAAATTTTTTCTATTTGAAGTTCAATTGATTTCCCTTTCAGTTTAAAGGGAAAGCTCCAGGACACCAAACATCAATACTGTGACATTGCAGATGCTGGGCAGCTGATGTTAAATGCACTGCACGTTTAGATCTTTTCCTGTGTCTCTCCCCTTTCTTCTATGCCTTTTGCAATTTCTGAATTATTTTTCCCATCACAGCCTGATTCTCCTTTTAGTTCTTTATATAAAACTCTCTTAAGAAAAAAATTTCAAAGGGTTTTCTGTACTCGGTGCTATTATTGTGCGTGTGTTTTAAGTTTCTCTTGCTTCCTAAGACAATTACCTCTCCATTTCAGATCTGCTTGTGTATTAACAGCTAATCATCTTTTTACCCTCTGGTCTTCATGCCCTCCTTCACACAGTTCCTGACCCCCTTTTCAGAGCGCCTCCCTTGTTTTGTTCACAATTTAATTTTTGCATTATTCTGTGCTCTTTCATCTCTCTGTACTATGCATATTTCAGGCTAGATTCTCTTCTCTCTAATTAACTTTGTTCTATTCCCTCTGCCATTTGAAGCAGCTCCACTGATGGAATAGCTCAGATGACAGAATTCCCTTTGCTGGGGCTGGGGCAGCATCCAGGCCTGGGCACCCCAGGAATCTGCAGCACAGTTTGGCTGGCAGCAGTGCCACAGGGACAGGGACAGCAGAGATCATTTCAATCAAACTCTTTGGAGAGATAAGGAGCCTCTTTATCTCCTCAGGCCCCACAGCCTGAGCTGAGGAAGGAACAGCCTGGCCAGGAGCTCCACGAGCACCAACAGCACCCACAAACCAACCATGCAATGTAGAATACATGTGTAAGGAACTGCCTTTAAAAGGCCTTTGCTCTGTTTGTGGAAGGCTCAGTGTGTGAGGGGTTTGGCTCCAAGACACAAAAAGAAGCAGTTCCAGGCTGCTGTGGGAGCTGCAGGATTTTGGCAGAGCTGGCTGTGGGCTGTGGCTGGAGCAGGGATTGTGCCCAGTGCTCAGACCATGGAACCTGGCCAGGGATCCTCAGGAGATCCTCCCTGCTCTGATGGATCCCCTGGAGCTTCCTACAGCCCTTGGCTTTCCCACTGCTTTTGGGAAGTTCAGCATGTGAGTCTGGGCTTTGCAATGTATCTAACACACTTATTGTCCTTCAGTTTCAGCTTCTCCTCCTAATAATTCATAGAATAACTTCTAGAAATAGCAAAAGGAACTGAAAATGTCAGTATTTTAAAGGACTTATTCAGGAAGGTTACTGTGAGAGAACTATGTGTAATTCCTGTAAATTCATGGAAAAACATAGGTGAAGTCATAACTGTTTTTATCCCTAAGCAGAGTCCCAGTCACACAAAAAGCTCCTGTCAACTCACTCTAATAGTCACTTTCAACATTAATGCCTTGAATCAGAAATTACATCAACTTGGCTAATTACCACTGTGGGAATTTATGAAGATTCAGATGATTGCTGACAGCCTTTCAGCACCTTCTGCAGTTTTTCACATCTGCCTGGAAAGGACAGACAGTCTCCCCAGTAATTAACTACAAAGAAATAAAACAGAGAGTTCCTGGAGAAAGATATCTGGTGGTCTTTTAATGTCCTGTACAGCTAAATCCTTAATGTCCCTTAAAGAAAACATGATTAGTTAAAAGTGAGATTAGTCCCTTCACTTGGTATTGCTCTCACAGTTTAAAACCTGTATTGCATAGATGAGCACAAATCTTTTTAAGGATGTTCATTAAAAATCCAAAAAAGTCACAGGACCCAATTTTTCATCTTGGGCTGCATCAAAACCACAAACTGGAGTAAGGCAGCTGCAGGTGAAGGTTGCATGTGGCATTTATCAGAGTTACTCTGCTGCGTGGCCAGCAGTGCAATTCCTGAATTACAGCAGGGCACATGCACAGAATTGATCTGAAGGTGTTTTGTGTCGCACTGCACGAGTTTTTTGCTGTGAATGTAACCCTTATTAACCTGGGAAATGATCTTTATTCATCTTGTGGTTAAGGCTGTGTGGTTTAGTGTGAGTGTAAACAGAATAATTACCAAAGTGATGCATTTCCCTCCCTTAATGTAATAGACTTCTAAATGGACTCAAAGGAAATTAGAGAGTTACATGCTGAAAAGAAACAACCATGTAGCACAATGCAGTCAGCACAGAGATCTATGTATATTTAATTGATGTTAAACTCATGAAAGAAGGTTGTTTCCTCTTCATGTGGAGTCAAAAAGCCCCCAAACCCCAGCCCCCCCTTGTGACCCTGTACATGAAGAAGTTTTTCTGCCATCTGGATGATCACATCTCACATATGTGTATTAGCAGTCATAATGTTAAAGTAAATTTTCAGAAGTGCTGTGACAGCACTGTGAAGCATGGTTCATCTCCCCAGCCCTGAAAAGTGACCACACAGATTTCTCTCTTCAGTCTGCAGAGCCCTCAGAACTCACTGGGTTATAAAACTCACATCAACCCTGCTGGGAGGAGGAGATGCTTGACCAATAATAATGGGCAAACTAAACTCGATGGCATCTTGTTTTCCAAGGAGCAGCATTTAGCTTTTGAATTTTAAAAGATGCCAGTGTGTTTGTAGGGTCTGATTTTGTGTGAGCAGTTACTGCACATCCACCTCACGTGTGCCATGTATTGTGGGGAGGGAGGAGATTTAGATATCTTGCTAACAGATTTGTTCATACCTATAAATAATTAGGTGTACAGCTGAGGTTTGTACTGCATTTGATACCCATTTTGCTTGGTTTCAGTTCAAACAAATCAGTTTTATGATGTCAGTGTGGAGCTGGGGACAGCAGGTGACGTTTGAATTGTGTGCTGACCTTGCTGGCACTCAGAGCTGCAGCTCCAGAGGGCCCCAGGGCTGGCTACAGCTTCTTAAAATAACTCTTCCTAGAGACCACTTGGAGATTGAAATTACTCAACTAATTTGATGTTCCAGTCTAATTAGAATTTTTAATTCTATCTGCTAACAAGTTTTGGAACCCATTTTCATCAGTAGCAGAATTCCAGAGCTTTTAAGCATGACTGTGAAATACAATTTTAAGATTAATTTTGTGTTTATTTTTCTGTTCTCAAGTCAATTCTTGAGCACAGACAAAAACTTTATACATTTTCTTCTGGAAGTTGTTGAAATAATTTTTTTCGTGGCAATTAGGCATACATCGTTATAATTTAAAGTTTTTTCTAAGTAATTAGAAAGCAATTCAATCAAGGCATCTTTTGTGTTTGTGAATGACTTGAGTGCATCTTGATGCTTGAAGTTCTGAGAAAATAAACTTGGTTTCATGTGTCACAGTAGGGACAACAGCAGGATTTAAATATGCTCATAATTTGATGCAGTATCCAGCAACAGCACCATAATTAAAGAATATTAGTTCAACATTTGGACTGTTGCACATTTGGAAGCAGGGAGAAATATTCCAGGATATACAGGAGAATAGAAGAGAGCACTCATTAATATTCCTCCTTTATTGGAATAGCAAGGCAGTTCACATGCAGGGTTTGTGTGTTTGCCACCTGCCTGACACAACGTCAGCTATTGATGTTCCCTGGAATATGAAACAACATTAAAATGTTAGGAAACTTTAAAAAAGGAAAATGAAAAAGGGAACGTGGTTTGAATGAACTCAATGTGGGTTTTTTGGTCTGCAGAGCAGTAGATTTAGCACACAGGCAGGCAGAGTGTTCTGTGCTGGGAATGTTTTCCATGCCTGTGGCCACGTGGACAGCAGGTTTGGGATCAGATGCCTTTGCCTGGACATTTCCTGAAAGCAAATGGTGCATGCTGAGCTAAAAACTCATTGAAATCCTGGCTTGAACAGTTCAGATTGAGCTAGGGAATAACAAAAAGATTTCTGTAAAGGGAGATTGGCCTTCCTGAACCCTAGGAAATTATGCCCTTTACTTCCTGGCAGGATCCTGGCATTCAATTTTTAAAAGGCACATACAAAATTGAACTTTGAAGGCAGAATCTAAATGAGTCATTGTCCTAGAAATGTGTTTGACTCACATTTTTTTTGAAGGCTAAAGGAAAAAAGGTGCTTTCTTTTTGGTTTGAAGGAAGCAGTTTATATATAATATTGCTGTGTTATTAGAGTCAGTAGGAGAAGGGTATAATATTTAATGAGAAGGGTGTGATGGGCTACTTTGGGGACAGAGTCAAGAGTGTGTCAGTCAAGTGTGGCACAAGAAGGGAGATGAGAGAAAGAACTGAAAGCTCTACAAAAGAACTCTCCCCTCTCCTGTGCATGTACACAGCACCTGGATGAAAAACCCCATAACCATGAGCTTGGTGAAAGTTAAAGCAGGCAGTACTGCCTGTTTGGGTAACGAGGTGTCACTAGAATGAAGATCACAAAACATAACTACAAAAGAGAGAAGCCTGCCAGGCATTGTTAAACCTCTGCTTTTGACTGCAGCCTAAAGATTCTCCTGAGTCCTTTATGCAATGAAAATTTTAAACAATGTGATCAACCTTAACCCTGCCATTGATGAAAGGCTGGAGTGAAATGCTCTGTGCAGCCTCAGCCGTGCTCTCTGTGTGGATCTGGAGTTTGGGATGGATCCCTGTGTGG
>NC_031780.1:18073253-18079749 GCF_001522545.3 Parus major | reverse complement strand
GTTTGGGATGGATCCCTGCGTGGATCTGGAGTTTGGGATGGATCCCTGTGTGCAGCAGGGGACAAAAGGAGGAGGCCCTTGGAGCACCTGCACACAGGCAGAGGCACGAGGGGCTCCTGTCAGACCCACAAAGGAGTCAATAGACACAGGTTCCACTTGTTGGGCTAAAATTCAAATCCATTAACATGTGTAAGTTTGGGATAGTTCACAGTTTGAACTTTATGGATAATTTAAGCATCAATACTACTACTGTGTTACACATAACCAATTACAATTGTAATTGTCCATAGAGTTTTAATCAAATTGGCTGGATTTTAATTCTACTAAAGTTAATGAGAGCTTTTTTCCTGATTCAGTTTGATCAGCATTGGATGATTTTATGGTAACTTATTTAAAAAACCAGAATGCCTTTATACCTGCTCCCTTTGAATAAATGCCTGAGCCTTTCTGGGTCAGCAAGAACCTTACCCACATATTTCATCATCATTTCATGCTGATTTCACTACACTGGGAGTACCTCAAAGCATTTCCTCAGCTGCAGGTTTCAAGTGAAATCCTTGTCTGTGTTTCTGCTTGTGCCTGCTCAGCTGGCTAAGGATGCAGGGAGCCCTGGAAGATGCAAACACACTCTGGAATTACACAGCACTGTTTGAGAAATCTCAGTGTCTGAAAGGGGAGGATTTTCCTCAAGCTTCACAGCTGGAAAGCTGAGACATAAAGATACAGGTTTTACCTGAAACCACCAATTTACAGCTCTGCTTAGCCAGGGGGGGAATCTGACAGTCCTGAATCCTGCAACAGCCCCCATGGACAGCTGCATTCTAGTCCTCATTTACCATTTAATTCCTTAATTCCATTTGTTATCCAGTATTGCTCAGGCCTTTGAGAAGCCTGGCTCTTAAATCCTACCTAAGAAGTATGCCAGCTCTTAATGGATTGAATGATTTCAATAAAAAGAAATCTCAGGATTTGGCTAAAGGCTGTGGTTTTTATTTTGAATGGTTTCTGCAGTTAGCATTGTGATTTTGTGGAGCTGAATATTACCAATTAAAGTGTTGGAAAAAATCAGACATGATGCTGGGAAAGTTTTGCAGAGCTTGGGATACAGAAATTTTCCCTTTGCAAAGCAGGTGAGTGTTCCAAGGCAAATAGATCAAGGAGTTTGTCCCTTATTTCCTACTGTACTATCTGCCTGGAAAGATTCAGACAAAATACTGAAGTTCATCTTTATTTTATCAGCCAAAATTTGACACCTAGAAATTAAACAAATCTACAAATCTCCTTCCCATCTTTCCTGGAGTTTTTGATGGAGTGATGTCTCGTTTATCTGAAGTGTTGCCCTTCCACTGACCTGTGTTTTTCTGCATGATGAGTGTAACTTTATTTGGTTCATGTTATTTTTCAGCCCATCTTTGATATATTTTTCTCTGGGATTGCCATGCATTTACTTCTCCCCTGCCCCTTGCTCTTCACAAGAAATATTCCTAATTTCCAAGAGAGTGCTACAGATTTCTATAAAACTCATGAGTTTATATACAAGTTTGTGAAATTAATCTGATCCTCTAGTTTGTACTTTCAAGTAGATACTTATCTTTTGCTAAATAAAGGTATTTTTCCAGGGTTTTAGATTACCCTGTGAAAGGTTTATTTAATGTATTGAATTTTCCATGGAGTGAAAAAATCACTCCTTCATGTTACAGCTTATTTGTCTCACAGCAATTTGACCAATAACCTGATCCCTTTTTCTTGTAATCTGTTTTTATTTCTCTTTTTTTGCCTACTTCCATATTTTGGGAGAACTAAGTAATGAAAATGGAGTTATTTTAATTTTCCTCAGCCAGGCTTTTAAATTGTGGGATGACTGCTATATCTGAGAGCCTGCTTGAAACAGAGAATTGGTGACAAGTCAGGCAGGGAGGGGAGGGCAAACCCCAAATTGCAGACACATTTGTTTTTAATATAAATAATCACTTTGCTTCAGTGGTTACATTGATTTGCTACCTTAATGCACAACAAATTATGAGCAAACTTAATTATCTAGTTGCAGAATGTCTTTGTTATCTATAAAATGCAGTGCTTGTAACACACCTGTAAGGAGGAAACCCAAAAATCTCTGACATTAATGATTTTCAAAGTGTAGCTGGAAAAAAATTAATTATCCACTTCAATATATTAATTGTTGTTCAGATGTTTATTCTCGATAATGTCTTGCCTATTTCAAGCTATTGATAAACATTGAGTTTACATTTCCATTTCAGTGATGAAGAATTTTCTGTTGAAGTTCCTTTACCAGTGATTACACAGGGTCCTTCTTTTGCAGTCTCAATGTTCTAATTGACTCCCTAAATAAACTGATTTAAATGGTTTTCTGGTTCCACTTACATTGAATTATGATAATTCAAAACTAACTTGCATTTATCCACCTGTTCCCATTGTACACAACCCACAAGAAAGCCTAAATATGTACTAAATATCTGTGTTATGATGCTCTGCTTTCAAAGATGTGCAAAATTAAACATTCATCCAAACTGAGGAAAGGAGGAAAAAAGGAAAGGAAAAGGATATCTCTAAAGAACAGATAAATTCTCAGAGAAATTAGATACCATCTGCATTCCTTGGCAGGTTGGTGTGTTGTGCACTTGAGGAAGAAACATTTATTTAAAGTTCTGTGAAGTAAACAGCCTGTTTTAGCCTGAAAAAAAAAAAAAAGAGGAGCATAAAATAAACAATAACAAGAAAAGTCTGTCTAAACTTCATGGTAACAACTGAGATGTGCAGAAGTTGTGCTGGCAGCTCAGTCAAAGCAGGCAGGTCCCAGGTCGTGCTGGGGAATGAAATGCTCGATTCATTCCCTGCTCAGGAGGCTGGGCTGCTGAAACTGCTTTGAAGTTTTCTTGTGATCTTCTATTGAGAGGTTGAGAATCAAAACTGCAGAGAAGATAAGGAGTGAAAATAGAAAAGAAGCAAAAGCTGGGAAAAAAAAAAACCAAACAGATTCAGAGGCTTCATGTTTGGTTTTTATTTTCCCCAGGTTTTGCTTTACAAGAACATTGTAAAAAAACCCCAATCTTTAGGGGTCAAAGAATTGCTAAAATCTAAAAAATCTGAAAACAGTCTAGCTGCTCCCAAAATGAAAATGCAGACTTAGAAGCTAAAATTTTGGGCTGCTGCTTTTCTGTGTGTGGCCCTGATCTCTGGAGAGATGGCAGGAGATGCTGTATTTAGGAAGGGCTTCAGTGATCTCCTGTCACCCACAATTCTGAACACCGAATCTTCCCTTCATCCTGGAGATGCTGCAGCTCCTTGTCTGAGCTAGCCTGATTGCCCAATTAAAAGGTGATTTTTTTGCTGTTCAATGTGCCTGTAGGTATAATTTTTTCCTACATTTAGTCATGCACAATGGCAATCTGTTGATTTGAATTTTATGGCACTGGCAGTGTCATGACTGTCTCTGAGACAAACTTCTCACTCATTCCTCTGTCAGAACTCATTTCACCTCTGAATTCTTTCCAAAACACCAGGATATAATGCACTGCCTTTACTGCAGCACACTTAATACAATAAATCACGGGCAACAGTTAATGAAAATGTACTTTAAGGTACATAACTATATGAAAAAGCAAATAATAGGAGTATTTTTAGGTATCTGAACTAATGAGTGTAATTTCACTTTCTCTATGCTATCTCTTCCTCCTAGCCAGCATAGTGATCTGTCTTATCACTAAAGTGCCTCTACTAAATCTTTTGAAATGTCAAAAGAGAACTAATATTTACACCAGAATAATAACTACAATTACTTACTCGTTTTTCAATTCATTTGCAGTCAATTATTCTGTAGTACTAAGAGAAATAGAGCCTTACTGTAATACTGGAATGAGTTTAATTAATCCTTTTTCACATAGAGCAGACTGATAAATGAAATTCAGCCTGTAATTTAAGAGCTCAGGGAACCAGTGTGTTATTAAAGGTGCTTTGAGTGATTGACAGTTTAATTTATTACAAAGAGCAGTAGTCTGTCTTAACTTGGAGTTCATTCCAGTTTTGCAATTAATGATTTCAACTGGGGAGAAGATCATCATTCTACCAAGACTTTCCAAATAATTTTTTTGCAGACTTGTTGGCAACACCTATCAATTACTACACACTTTCCAACCCTTTATTTTGTAAAATGACTGATAAAGAATGCAATGTGTAATACCAGAAGTGGTGCCAAAAAGTTTATAGGACCTGGAGAATATGATATATTTGTCTAGGAGAATTCTCCTCTAGTTGGTATCATATTTTCATCAGGAAGGAGAAAGGGTAATTGGATTTAAATGTCAAGATGTTCCATGTGAAGGTTTGAAGTCACACATCTATTTTCTGAGCTACAGTTTTTAGTTGTGATTATGAAAACTGCACCCACTTGTCACTGAGGATGACAGCAAAGAACTCTCCAGGAGTGAGTTAAATGCTGAACCATAACCTGAATCATTGACAAAAGCAACAGAATACCACTGCAACAGACAAAGAGAAATTATTCCACTGGATTTGATAGACTGTAGGTGAAATAGTGATTGTACTAAGAAGCAACCCAGATAAAGCTAAGAAAGATTAATCCAGAACCAGATTTCTGATTCAGGAAAATACTGATTCAGATGTTCAAGGCATGAAGACAGAGAATTAAAATATTGGCAGGGTTTTTTCCTATCCTCTGGATTTTTCTGGGTATTTAGAAACTAATAGAATGAAACATTCCTAAGACTTCAGTTGTTTCCCCAGATTGGCACTTGTGGGTATGTTTAAAATAACAATAAAATGGAGCTTTAATAAATGCCATAGAAATATTCAGGTAGCTCCTAATCAACTCCCTTGGCAGCAGTTCTGTTCCAAGCATTTGACCCTTCCTCTCCTGCTCAGGAGGTGTTGGCATCTCCTGACACCTGCTGAGCTAAAAAATGGCTTAAATGGCATAGTTAATTCAAATTGTAATTGAGTAGAATTGGGAAGGAAGAACTGTCATCTTCCTTCATTTTCTGTATTGAGAAAGGGTATCTGGGCTGCATCTTCTTTTTCCTAGAATTAATTCTAACCTAGAATTCTAGGTTAGAGGAGAACCCAGGGGTGCTGAAGCAAAGGCCATCCTCTGTGAGTGTTTGTGTTCTGCCTGGGTGTGCCTCCAGATGTAAAAATACTGCTTGCACAAGGACAGCAGAATTTCAGTGATACATCTGTGTGTGCTATTTGTTATGGCAATGCTAGATATACTCAAAATAGACTTGGCTTACAAGGAATACGTTTTGAAGAACTGTTCTCAGTATATTTGTTAATTTTCCTGTTCATAGCTCATTTTTTTTTAGAAGAGGTTTCTTGCAGTGCTTTAGGAAATGCACAGCTTTGTGCATTTGTTTGATACTGAGGCAATTTTAGTGCGTCTCTGGCAGTCTGTGCACTCTGTTTTGAATATGTAATATCACTGCTTTCTCTTACCCTGCTATTTTTTCACCCCATCCTGAGCTGGTATCTCAAATACCCAGATGTGTTAAAGGCTGGTTATTTAGAGTACTTCAGTAGGTGAGGTCAGACCTTGGCTTGACCAGGGGAGGATCAGGGATCAGTGCCTGGTCTGTGACCCCTCTTGGGTCAGACCTTGAGAATTCCCAGCCCAGGGAGGGAGGCTGCAAAGCTGAGCACTGGAGGGGAGCCACAGGGACTGCTCCAAGACAAGGGAACAGTCTGATAAAGCAAGGGAAATGAAGTGCTGACCCCCAGAATTCGGTATGGCCCTAGTTTGTGGTTTCTACTTTGTTTGTGATCAATTTCTCCATCTTCTGCTTTATCCTATAAATGAATATATATATAAATGAAGAGCATTGAGAAAGCTGGGAGTGGTGGTGGAGCTTGGAAGCCTTGTTCCAGACTGACTGATGTGCAGCCCAGGATATTTATGACAGCTCCCTGTGGCCAGCTGCAGCTCCAGGAGGTCTTGGCAGGACTGAGATGTTCAGTCACAAGAGCTGGGCTCAGGGACTCCATTTGGGCTAAAACCTCAGCCAATGTTGGGTCACTGGTGGCCAAACCCCGTGGCACAGCGAGCAGAGACCTGCAGTTCCTGCTCAAAGGGACTTGCTCAGAATCCCAGCAGTTCCTGCTGCTCCTTGCTGGGTGCTTCTGGGCACAGGGTTATCCTCTCCCAGCTTAAACCCACTCCTTCCTCAGCAATCCAGCCTGGGGGACCTGGACAGGGTTTCCTGCCTCCTGCACAGCAGTGAGATCAGAGACAGGGCTGGGGCCAGGGATGTTCTGGAAGGCTCCTCCTGGAGAAGCTGAGAGCACCAAGGAGGGGCAGATGCTGGAGTCCCTTTGTCCTGATCCAGCACTGACAGACACACATCCCTGTCCCAGCTATGGGTGACAGACACACATCCCTGTCCCAGCACTGACAGACACACATCCCTGTCCCAGCACTGACAGACACACATCCCTGTCCCAGCACTGGTGACAGACTCCTGTCCCA
>NC_031780.1:18070816-18072539 GCF_001522545.3 Parus major | reverse complement strand
TCCCTGTCCCAGCACTGGTGACAGACTCCTGTCCCATCCCCTCCCATCCCCTCCCTGCCCTGCCCTGCTCGCTGGGCTGGTGCTCCAAGGCTGCTCTGGCACAAAGTCTAATTTGACAGTAACAAATTTCAAATAACCTCAGGCTTGGAGATACTTAATGAAAGCAATTCATAAGAGATACTGGGGTTGGGAGCAAGACCCATCAAATGAGCTCCTATTGTTGGTACTATTTATGAGAGTGCTGTCTCCTGCTTTTACAGCACCTCCCAGTCCCAGTGTCCCTGGTAATGAGAGACATTTGGCATCACTAAAATTCAGTGGGTGGACAGTAATGATCAGATGATAGATTATATGTGGCAGGGTAAGGATGTGGCTGTAATTATTACCAAACACACAAGTGCAAATCCCAGTTCTTACAAATGGATCTAAAAGAGCTTTCTTATCTGTGCATCATAAGCATGGCCTCCTTCAGACAATGGATAATGAGAAAAGTCAATTTTAGTCATTTTTATCTATGAATGAAAGACTGTAATCCCATTTTTATAAGGTTTGAGCAGTACATGTAGAGCATAGCAACTAAATTAAAAAATATGACTTGGAAAAATTTTACTATCACTGCATGACATCACTTTACATTCCCCTGTATGTCACTACCCAGAGAACTGCTACTTAAATGCTTTTTTTTTTAATATCTACCCTTGAATTCTAAGATGAGCTGTTGCTTGTCCATTTAACTTTGAATTCTTAGTTGGATGGAAGCTTCAGGTTGTGATGTTCGGTGTTTTTTGTTTTGTTTTGTTAAATTTTTATTTTATTTTGCTTTTTAAATCTATGGATACCAAGGAAATGAAACTGCTCCTTTCCTTTCAGTTTGGGCTGACTTGGGCACCTCCAAGGCTCCTGTACATTGCCAGGTTGTTTGGTACCACATTTCACATGCTCTTAATCCAGTTCCTGAAGGTGTTTCTAAAATTCCACCAGTTACAGGCAAATGAAGAAATTCCTGTTGTGTGTGGCTGGTCAGTGGCTCTATGCAGACTGATTCTGGGACACCCAGGAGCTCTAACAGAGTATATATATATATATATTTATATATATATATAAAATATTCTTTCTGTGGTATTCAGTTAAGAAGGAATATTAGGAGTTAAGCTTTTGGAGAACAACCAGGCAGTTTAAATTGACTTAGAACGATTAAATGCTCATCCACTCATTAAGAGGGAGGAAATCCTGCAGATTCCTTTTCTCCATGGCATTTCTTTCTCCCCACAGAGCTAAGAACCTTATCTTGATGTGGCTGAGCAGGACAGCAAGAGGGATGTGCAGCAAATGTTGGCTGTCAGCGAGGGGAGCTCCTGCCTGTCCCAAAGGGAATGCAGGGAAACTCAGGGTCAGGAAAGCACATGCACATTTAAAAGTGTTTAGGGGTTTATTGTAAGATGATCAGAGGACCTGAGGCTTTGCATGACCTGAATAAAGCACAGGTTCTTGTCTCACACATCCCTTCCCCTCTCCTGGAGGTGTGAACAAGTGAGAGCTTGGAGAGCCTGGAGCCCTTCTACAGTCACTGTTCCAGAGTGCCAGACCTGGGGGAGGCTGTGCTGCACCCACAGGTACAGGCAGAACCCCCAGACTCTTCTTTTCCTTTTCCTTTTCCTTTTCCTTTTCCTTTTCCTTTTCCTTTTCCTTTTCCTTTTCCTTTTCCTTTTCCTTTTCCTTTTCC
>NC_031780.1:17991873-18070701 GCF_001522545.3 Parus major | reverse complement strand
TTTCCATTTATTTTCTTTTCCATCTCTTTTCCATTTCTTCTCCAGTACATGAGGATTACAAAGACAAAGGCCTGCACATCCCAGGGAGCTGGTCCATGAGCTCACCCCTCTGATCTGTCCCTATTTCATCACACTTGATAAAGGAACACATGGCAGGCCTTGAGGCAAGCTGAAATCTGATGTGTATAAAGTTTTTCTAGGCTTAAAACGTTTAGGGAGAGCAGCTCTTGAGAGGAGGAGGTTATACCTGAGCTCTGCCTGGCAAATGTCTTACCCAACCTGTGCCTGTAAAGAATGACAGGGTTTGCATAACCTCTTAGCTGCCTGTTCTGCTATAATTGTCTTGTGATGTATAGAATTTATCCCAATTTAAGTCCTTCTCACTGAAAATTAGGCCAATTTTGTCTTGTCTCCCCAGCAGACACAGAAAATCATTCGTCAAGATCCCTCTTAGTAAGTGTTTTACATTAAGACAATTCATTTTCTGTCCTCTCCTGTTCTCTTTTCTACATTAGAAAGAAAAAAAGCTGAATCTCTGAATTTCCCCCCATTTTTCCCAAAGCTTTGAGTGCTCTTGGTAACTTCCTTGAAACTCCCTGTTCTGATCAGCTGCTCTGATGGGCTGTGCCTAGCAGCCAAAAAGATAAATTTCTCTTCTCTCTCCAGATCTTCAGGGTGTCTGGTCAGTGATTTAAACAAGAATCTTTTATTTGGGAAGATCCACGAGCACAGGAGCCCCTTCTGCCCTCCTTGGGCACTGTGGGGGAGCAAAGGAAGTTCCCCAAATCCATTTTTTGCTCAGGATCACTTGGAGAATGTTCTTGTTTCCTATCCCCAGCTTTTTTTGCTCCAGACATTGAGGAAGCAGTGGGAGGCTCCGTGTCCTGGCTGCTCTGGAGATGTTCTGCACCATCAATAAGTTATGAAGTTTGCAGCACTTAAATGATTAAATTTCCAGCCATGATAGCAGCTTTCTGCTCTTGCAGTTATTATTCCACAGAGTAGTTATATGTCAACAAATGCTGAAATAAATATTTTAAAACAAGGTTTATTTTTTCAGAATTGTTGTGACCCCCATTTTTGACTGACAGTCCTTTATTAACACTGGGGCTGAAAAGAGCATTCAATATTTTGCATTTAGGATATTGATCACCTTTAGTGATGATGGCTTGCTGTAATTCCCAATTGACAGAACTATTCTTTCTTTGTAAATTATGGAGATTTACTTCAAGAGAATAATTTTATGTATTGGGGCAGACTCTGTTATCTGTGTAAAATCCCACCAAATAAGATGGAAATTCGCTATGGAAATGAGATCACTTGAGATTTTTAAACAAATGCTGGTGAGAACCAAATCCTTTCCAAATTAAAGGCAAAATTTGGCTCCATGTTTTCACTTGTGCATAGCTGTAGTGGTACTTGAAGTGCAATTATCAGAAATTTGGAGTGTCCATACAACTGTGTTTTTGGAGGATGCTTCATAAATGAAAAATGCAAAAAAAAAAAAATAGAGAAGATTTTGAAGACCTTTGAGTTGAAGTCTCAAAAATTAGAAGAAATGTTTTTTCTGGCTTTGTCCCATTCTATCAAATATTTTCAATAAAAATCCCAGGATGTCCAGCTTTTAATGTTTGAAGAAATTCATGTAAATACAAATTTAATTGCTGAAGAAAAGTGTTACCAATCATGTAAAGGAGAGGTAAATTAAACAAGACTTATATTTTTATGCAGGAAGGAGACTTTGGTATTTTGCAATGATTTAATCTGTAAGAGCTGCTTTGAAGTAGCAGAGAACTCAGTGGGGATGAGGCTGAACCTGGATCCAGGCAGGGATCTGAGCTGGCCCAGGTGCTCAGGAGGTTTCACACTCTGCTCTCAGCAGGAAAGGTTCCTGTCCCCCCAGGCATGCCCTGAAGGACACCCCACTTCTTGCTTTGCTCGTTTTTCTATTTGCTCAAGCTCTGTGCTCACCTTAAAACAACAAACAGCAAAGAAAGAGAAATAACTTATTCAGAGACTGCATAAGAGTTAAATCCCTGTGCAAAGCCCCACTGGTGAACATTTAGGCTGGAGGTACAGCTGCCCTTGGATTGTTTTGCCTTTTTGTTCCTGGAGAATCCAGGAAATTCTGAGCTGGTCCAGTGATTTTAAATCAAGCCTTGATTTCTGCAGTGCCTGTGGGGGTCCCTGCCCAGCCCCTGCCCAACTCCTGAGCAGTTTCCCTTGGCCTGCCTGGGGCTCTTTGCAGGCTGAGCTCTGAGTGGGGACCAGGAACAAAGTGAGTAAAACTCTAAATAAAAATAATTCTGCGTTTAAATTTCAGCTCTCTGGATTTAATTTTGAGTTTTAGCATTGGTGTCTGAGTAGTCACACTGAATTTGTGACTCAGTGCTCCTGCTCATTGCCCTCCCACCCCTCTGATTTATTTCCAATACCATCAGCCCAGTTTCTCTAATTCACTTTATTATCTTGGCAGTGTTCTTAACCAGTGTCAGCCAAGGCAGTCTGTTTCTGTTACTGGTTTCTTCTTCTGTAAGCTGCAAGGTGGATAACTACCCCTCTGCTGATCATTTATCCAGTTTATGATAGACAGTATCCCTGGTTATACCTTAAGCAGAAGAGGAATCTGGTTTGCAGTATGCAGCAAGCCACAGCTTGTTTATTTATTGAGTTCATTTTAATCTCAGGATCTGGGATCATAAACTGCAATGCAGTTATTTTTTTATCTCTAAATTAAGGCAATTTTGTGGTTGGATTTATGGAGAGGTTTAGTTAGATGGAAATCTTTGTTTTGTTGGTTGATTCTGAAAGCTGGGGAACTGTGGACAAAGAAATGAATATTTTTTTCTACATGTGAGGATTGTTAGGATGCCCAGTCTCTTATGGAGAAGGAGAATTCACAAGTCTGGGTGAGTTTGCACAATGCAGAGATGTAAGATAATAAAGGTTGAGACTGAATATGTTTTTGAGCACTTTGTGGAAATATGATGTACATCCAGCTTCCTTTAGCAACAGTAAATTTACCATGGTGAAACAAAGGAATATTGAGATAATATAATACCAAGATTTTATGATCAGAGTTTGTATATACCCATTGCTTACTGTGTTTTCAGCTAAGTCTGCTGATACCAGCTGGATATAAAGTAGAAGAAGGATTTGGGTAAGGGAGGATATTTTTCATAAAGTTCTGTGTAATATCAGGAGGATTTGAAATATTTTTGCCTTTGCCTCAGAGCAGAAGTCCCCCTCAGGAAGGCAGCTCCACGTGCCCAGGTGTTTTCCTGTTGTCATGTTCAGCTGAGGTGCTGCCTTTGGACAAACTCTGTGTCATGGCAATGGTGAATTGAAATTTATTTCCTGCAGGAGTCCTTATTGAGCTCACAGTGCAGCAGAGCAGGCTAAAAGCCTGCACCAGTGGCAGTGACTGAGATGAAGGGCAGTAACTTATAAAGCTTTTGTAATCCAATTGTACTTGTGTGTTTTTACAGTCCTCTTCCCAGGCAATATATTTAACAGCCTCTGGAATTTATGATGCATTCCAACAGTGTATCACAAAATTTTAGGAAAGACTTATGCTAAAGCTATCCTTTTTCTCAAAGCTGGTGTTATCTCCTTCCTACCAATGGCTCTGTGCCCTTTTGATTGCTGCAGTTTTGTGTCTGACAGGGATGACTTGTACCCCTAAGAACCTGAGGCTGGGAATGCATTGAGGTTCGAGATTCCTGTCATATTTATATGCTAATGTTTTAATCAGATGAATTCTCCCCCCCCATTTTGCCCAATGAATGCTGACCTTTCTCTCTGCTCCCCATCTAGTAATATATTTAGATGGGAAGCATAAATCTTCTTAGCAAATTGGTTGCTTATGTATATTTGCCATATGATGTATCTCCCTTTCAGTATGAAGAAATGCTTTGTTTAAACAGAAAAACAAATTCTCTAGCATCTTTTTTTCCTTTTTTTAATCACAGATTTGGTTACTTCAGCATGGTTATGATGATGTACAGCCAGTGTGCTGCACCATGAAGGTTTGAAGGACATAATGTAGTAGATCAATTATTTGAAAGTATACTCAACTAAAAAACCTCCTTTGATGGAGTGAAAGAAGTCAGTTTGCATTCTGTTCAAGTGTGGATGCTCTGCTCTGCATCTTCCAGTTCTCTGGCTAGACAAATGTGTCTAGAAAAATCTTCTCACTAGAAAAATGTGTTCCTGTGCTAAGGTGTGTCTGTCCTTTTGATTTTGACCTTACCCCAGCCCAAACCTTCAGCAATCCAATAAAAGCCCTTCACCAAGGGGCAGAATCATGTAATGTCTCTGTGCATGGACTACAATCTCAAATTCACTCTCTTCCACCCTGACTATGTCACAACATTTGCTGGTGACTTTGCCAGCTGAATAAAACAACACACTGGAAATATTGATTATTCTCATCTTCAGGATGAAAATGACACCAGTTCCTTACAAAGAGCTGATGGAGCAGAAACAGAAAGTATTTACTGTTTACTCTCTTTCTAGAGAGTTTTTTTAAAATCAGTGTGTGTTTATCATGCAAGCCATGTATTTATTAAAGGCTAGGTTATTCCCAAGGTTTTGCTTTAAGGCAGTTGTTGGATGTGACACAGGCTGAAGGAGAATTTTCAGTGTGGACTCTACAGGAACCTGCTGGGCTGAGTGTCCTGGCAGAAAGAATCAATGAGTGGAACAGAGCCTGAGCATGACTTACTCAGGAAATCCTCAATGCTGTGTCACTGGAGAGGCTTGAGACAGATGTCATATTTGCAATGAGCTTTTTAACAGTATTATCTATGTGCATGGATATTTTATATCTTGGATGTCTGATGGTGAGGGTATCAGTGCTAGCATTAAAAGACTTGACCCTACTCTTGTCCCTGAAGAACCCCTAATAGATGCTAAAAGTAGTTCTGACCAGAAGTTCTGCAGTGAAATCCTTTGAAAGGTCTGCCAAAGAGGGAAACAGGCCACAGATAAATCAAGGCTGTGAATTTTGGGTTTTAAGAGTAAGGTGAAGCAGCTGTGGGCAAAAACTCTTTTAAACAAAGACTGACACAATCCCATAAATTACCTTTACCTGGAGCAGTGCTCAGTTAATCCAAGAAAAACCTGTGATTCTGTAGAGTGGCTTAATGAACTTCATGGAAAGAGCAAGGATGAAATTACAGAGAATTAGTTTATTATAACTTATATATTTGTCATCTTGGTCAAGAAGGATGTTTTCTATTATTTCTAGCATAAAAGCTGGAATTAATCAACAGTTTTAAAAAGATGTGCATGAAGCAGTTTGGAAAGGATGTAATGTCTTTTATATTAAGCTGAGTCTGTGATCCTGGAGAGAAGGTGGGAATGAATGGATGAACAGCCTGAGTAGAAGTCCTGGGGGTGTGAAGAAAGCAAAAAAGTGAGATATCTACACTTTTAGAAGTGGCTAAATCACAGCAAAACAGAGAATCACAGAATATGCTGAGATGGGAGGGACCCAGCAGGATCACCCAGCCCATCCCCTGGCCCTGCAGACCCCCCAGCAATCCCCCTGGGCATCCCTGGAGCTCCAAAGGCTCCTGGAGCTCATCATCATCATCCTCCTGCCCATCCCCGGGGATCTTGGCAGTGCCAGCAGCCTCTGGGGAAGAACCTTTCCCTGAAATCCAGCCTGAGCCTGCCCTGGCCCAGCTCCAGCTGATCCCTGCTCACAGAACACAGCCTGGGACTGGTCCCTGGGCTCAGGAGGGGCTGGAGGCTCAGTGGGTGTGACCCCTTCTCCAGGCTGAGCACACCAGGTGCCCTCAGCTGCTCCTCACTGGACTTTCCCTCCAGAGCCTTCCCCATCCTCTTCTGGATACTCTCTAATAACTGAATGCCTTTTTTATATTCTGGTGTCCAAAACTGCACAAAACACTCAAGTATTCATTAACTGAGTTAAATACTGGCTTGAAAGGATGGAATTCAAGCTGTTTGATTCATATGGCATAACAGAGATCTATTTGTTCTATTACCCATCAAAAAGAACGTGCCAGGTAAAAAAAGAAGGAAGAACAACACAATATTTTGACTTTACCTTTTGATTGCTGCAGTTTTGTGTCTGACAGGGATGACTTGTAGCCCTAAGAACTTGAGAATGGGAATGTATTGAGGCTCAAGAACCCTGTCATATATATAATATATATATATATGCTAATGTCATATAGATATGCTAATATCATATGTTAAATAATAATAATAACAATAACAATAATAGTAACTCTTATATCTAATATCTAATTATATATCTAATACCTTAACTATTATAACTCCCCAAAAATCCCAGATTTTTAATGTTTTCAGGAAAAAGCCACTGGCTCAAGGGACACTATAACTAAAAATGGTTTGACTGTTGGGTGAGTGCACAAAATGTGTGTGTGCAAAGCATCTCCTGCCCTGAAATCAGGTATTTCTGATGGAGTTTCTGACTAGGTTGGCACTGGCAGATGGGAGCTGTGTAAACATATTTCTTGCCAAGGCAATTGTGATTAGAGCCCCCAGTAATGGAAATTTCAAATAAGGGATTAGAGATTCCAGAATGACTTTAAATTAGAAATAAATTTGGCCAAGTTAGCGGCAGCACTGTCAAGGGGAGACATCTTCAAAATGATGAGCAACAAAATGGTTCTGCAGATTTTACAAACAAATAAGGGGCAAGATTATGTTTTTAATTCTAGCTCCTGTAATTTTATGGTCAGTTTACAGGACTGGCAGTCAGTTAAAAGGAAGAAAGGAGAGATAAGCAGAGGTATTTGCTGATAGTGTGATAGCTGCAGGTGTATTTTCCCCTCTTTGAAGATACAAACCAATCAGTGCAAGGACTGTGGGGAACTAACTAAAGAGAAGGTTGTCACAGATCCTGTTAAAAGGAATATTATCAGAAATGAGTAATGATGCTCTTCAGAGATCAGTCCTGGCTTAACCCTGCACATTCTGTGGGTTAATGTCGTGTGTGGGAGGAGCAGACGTGCTCTGAAGCCTGAGGGTGGTGTGAGGGCAGTGAGGTGCTGCAAAATCACCTACAGAATTAGCACAACCTGGCAATTTTTGCACTTTTGGGGTCAAACATGACTTTATGCTATGATTGCAAGACTTTTGGGAGTGCTGGAGGAGCAGCAGAGCGACACAGAAGAGCTGGTCTGGGGCAGCTGGGATGGCTCCCAAATGGGGCTGGACAGAAAATGTAGTTTAAAATGGAGCTGTGGAAAAGACTGAATTCCAAATCAGGAGTTTTCTTTGAGATTAGAAACCAAGGGCTTTGTAAGAGGTTTTGGATTCTGTGAGCAGGTACACATAAAGGGTTTGAAGGAGACCAGATTGCAGTGTCTTTGCAGCAGGGTAAATGATATTAAACTGTGTAAATATCATACTGCAGAGCCCCTGTTGACCATCTGCAGAGGTGGAAGATATGGTTTTCCCTTGGTGACTTTTTCTGCTGCTAAGTTAGTTATTTAAGCCTCTTGAGCTCCAGGCTGCTCTGTGTTCTCTCAGCCAGGGCATTCATTAAAGGGTTTCCCGAGCCTGGATTCCTTGATCAGGTTGCTGTTACCTGTGCCACACTCCTCCTTGTGGGTTTGCACTGCTGAATTACCAATACATTTCCTTCTTGTTGAAACAGTGCTCTGAGTTATTCCTCTCTGAGCCAGTCCTGGTCCTTTTTCCTCTAAATCTCACCTCTGGCCAGAGGAATTTGTTTGGTTCAGGCTCACGTGTGCAGTGCCTGAGCTGTGATACTGCTTGCTGGGTGTGTATGTGAGGCTTTTGTGTGTATCACCAGGGTATCAGAGCTGGAAAAGTCTCATATATTACAGTGAGATATTTTTTTTTCTGTGTGGTAGAAGGCATATAATGCTAATTTTCAAAGTTTCTACATGAGGCTACTTTGTGTTAATTTGCCATTGAATTACCATGCTTTGAGCTGGGAAGCACTTCAGTATTAAATAAAAACCTATTCAGTCTACTTTGACATCAGCTCCCCAATGCTGCACAATGTTCATTTATTTTTAAGCTACAATTTTGCCTGTATTTGTAATAGAGAACAATGCTGTGAGTGCACAAAGGAATGTGGCAAGCAGGCAGGGATCAAAGTGGCTGCCTATCACACCTTCAGAGAAAGGTAAAGGCTTGACTTGAAAGGTGCCAAAACTAAAAGGAGAGAATTGGGCATTGTAGTCTGAAAAGCACCCTCATCTGTAATTCTTTCCTTTTCCTTTCAGGAGAGCCTTAAGTGGCTGAAAATTCTAGTAAATTAATTTTGTTATCTTAGGATACCTATGGTACTCTAGAAAGACTCTAAACAGGAGCAGCATTTGTGTTTGCTTTGCATTTAGTTGAAAAAAGCTGTCACAGAAAGAAGGTGCTCACATGCTTAACAGCAACCATATTACAAGATTTTCTGGAGTTAATTTCCCATTATAGGAACATTTTTCTCTTCTCTTTATTATCCACTCAGAAGCTATTAAAAGTCCTAATGAAATGACAATTAATACAGCATGTTTGGATTTACATTGGCAAAAATTTGACTGAAGCTGTGGAAAACACTAATTAGACTCCTGTGGTGGCAGCTTGTGCCAATCTCTGCTGTTCTGCTGGAGTGGCCCTGGAAGTGCAGCTGACAGAGCTGTCTGTGCTCTGGATCTATTCAGTGTGAAGGACTTGGGCTTTTTCTGTGCCCTTTGCCAGGGATAATAATGACTCTGAACTCCTGTCCCCGTTTGCTGCAAGGAAAGGGCTGTAAAAACCCATCACTTTGCTCTTTTAAAACTTGTTTTGGGAAAAAAAACCCACAAATGCTGCAAAGAACAGCCCAGAGTTTTGTGGGTGATAACTTAGGCAACCTTGCTGGGCTTATTTTTATGAATTTCAAGAGATCTTTGATGATGTGAAGTTTCATTAACTGGGGTGATGACCATGTATTTATATTTGTGATCACCAAATGAACAAAAATACCCCAGCCTTACAGACAGCAGTCCAGGCTGATGCTGCCTGCACAAACTTCCCCTGTCAGCTGCAGTCTGCTAGCAAGTCTGAAAATCTCCAGGCTTGGTCAGTGGCAATAAAACTTCTCAAAAATAAAACTTCTCAAAAATGGAATGATTAACAGGAAGGTCTCTGAATTGTTAATGGGGAAACTTCAGAGAAAATAAGAGTTATAAGTGAAAACAAAGAATTCTCTTCCAGCTTCACATTCACCGTGACACCTCCAATATTTAGGGAGGTGTGGATGCACATGAATTTCCTCAGGTAGAGGTCAGTGTTAAAACACTTGCAGTATAAACTGCATCTTTGGGACCAGAGCCTGCAGATCCCTGCAGCTGCTGAAAGGTTGATGAATATACAAGGTGAAGGGTGTGTGAAATAGTCAAAATAAAATGAAACACATTAGTGAATTTTATTTGTTTTCCTGAATGCTGATGAATTTGGCAGTGTCTGTAGCACATATTTTATTAATGTGTTCAAACAGACAGACTGAAAAATAGATGTGAGGAAACGAGCTACATAGCAGATGCCTTTCTGAAACCTCAGATCTGTGGAACAAACTGAAATAATGCAGTTTGTGTCTTGTGAGCTCAGCCCGGCCTCTCCCCCAGTGATGAGGATGCAGTGCCCTCAGCTGAGAACATTCTGGAATCCATGGAGGTGCTGCACCAGGAGCATTGCCTGCTCTGCTGTGACTGGCAGCATGCAAAAAAAGAAAAGTGAAATCAGGAGGTCTTGTTTAGCAAGATTATCTCTGGGAAACTCCTGTTTGCACCCAGCTTTGCTGCCTTGTGCCATAAGGAAGTCTTTGGAGGTGAGCAGAGCTGCCCAGGGACAGCTCTCAAGGTGTTTGCTTGGGTAAAAACAAACAAAAGAAATGGACCCTTTCCAAAGAAATATAAGAGGGGGAGTACAATTTATTTTGGATTTTGGAGCTCCAGTTGCTATCCAAAGTTATGAACTATTTTTCCAGGGACTGTGCATCCACCACTGCTGCCAGCTTTGGATGATGGGTTTTATTCAGCTCCACAAGTGCTCTAAAAACATGTTTTAAACACCACAAGCCATAAGAAAACCTTCAAATGGTATTTGCACCCTATTAGCCACCAGAGACTCCACACTCTACATTAGTTTTTCTGCCTGGGAAAATACTTGTTATTTAATTTCTGTTTGGTTGGTTTGTTTTTTCATTTTAAAGGATAGAAACTATTTTGAATGCAAACATCTAAAAACTTAGGATAAGAGTTCTCAGATTTGTAAAGGGCTAAAACTCTTTCCAATCTGAATCAACGCTCATAGTCTCTGATTTTTTATATTTTTGTACCATGAAGCTTGAAATAGATGACACTGCACTTTGTTACCTCCAGAAATGTCAATTTATATTGAGGAGTTTTCAGGCTATCTCATCTCTTTGCTGCAGGCTCAGTACATGATATTTCCTGATATTATTTTTAGATTAATTATAATTGATAAGCAATTTCCTTGTACACTCTAGGAAAGGGAGCTTGTCATATATTTGTGGGAAGGGAGCCCAGCAGGGTTCTGGCAAGCCAAGTTTTGGGTTAGACCCACTGTGAGATGCTGGCTGTATCTCTGCTGTGCCTTTGATGGGCTTCTTCCTGCTCACCTTCCTTTCTTGGAGCAGTTTGTGGCCAGCACTCCTCAGCTGGCAGCTGCATTGTGCAGATTTATCTCTGCAGCCAGGGCTGTGAACGTTTTTATTGGTTGCTGTCAGGAAGACTCACACAGTATCCATCCTTGGATAGCCTCAGTAAGTGGGACATTTCCCTAGAATAATAGTAATAAACTACTGCCTGAGGATTTATGATGGACTTCAGTTTTGTGTCAGTTTTCCATCAGAGCATGAAGCTATCAGGGTGGGAGGAAATGCCATCAGGTGAGGCTCAGTATTTGGATGGCATCCACAGGCAGGCACACAGCAGTGGAACAGTGCACAATTACACTGTTGAATTATTTCAGATATAAATTGTGACCCAAGTTTCATAACAAAGGGGAAAAAGTTCTGTGGCAGTGCCAGCTGCTGAAAATTGCAGTGTCAGCCTTGGGGCAGCCTGGCTGCAGGGTCCTGCCTGGCCCATCCACTCCTCTGCAAGTGTTTTGGTGCAGCAGCAGGGGCTGCTGTGGGTAAATTGTTGTGCAGGGATTTAGGGCCACCACAAGAACATCTCATGCCCTTGTCAGCACCTGGATAACTCTCAACACAGCATGGCTAAGTTAGCTGACAGCACATTAAATGTTTGAATGGGAACTGAATGCAGATAACCAGAAAGGACAGACTGGCAGGTTTCAGGAGTCAGGACTTCCAGATCTATTTCAACTTCCAGGTATTTCTTGTACAATGCAGTCACCAGTGTTTGCTTTAATTAAGCTTCCTGTAATGACAATATGCAATAGAGAAGTGTTCCTTTAGTTCCAACCCCCCCTGTACAGGCAGGGTCCCATCCAACCTGGCCTTGGACACTTCCAGGGGTGCAGCAGCTACAGCTTCTCTGTGCTGGGCCTCACTGCCCTCAAAGAAAAGAATTTCTTCCCTATATCTAATATAAATCTCTTCTCTTTTAGTTTAAAACCATTCCCTTGGTCCTATCACTATGTGCCCATTTAAAAAAAAACCCTCTCTCTCTTTATAATCTCCCTTTAAGCACTGGGCAGTGGCAATGAGGTTTTTTTCCTGGAGCCTGATTTTCTCCAGGCTGGAGCAGCCCAGCCTGGCTCTGCAGCAGAGGTGCTCCAGGCCCTGATGGTCCTGGTGGCCTTCTCTGGTCCTGGTGGCCTCCTGGTGGCCTCCTCTGGTCCTGGTGGCCTCCTCTGGACCTGGTGGCCTCCTCTGGTCCTGGTGGCCTCCTGGTGGCCTCCTCTGGTCCTGGTGGCCTCCTCTGGTCCTGGTGGCCTCCTCTGGTCCTGGTGGCCTCCTGGTGGCCCAACAGAACCATGCCCCAGCTGGGCTGGAGGCCCCAGAGCTGCAGACTTGTGAGGGCAGAGCAGAGTGGGACAATCGTGTCAGTCATTTCAGATGTTCACAAATCAGAAGTTTTCCCCTCCCTAAAGTTCACATGCAGTAGAGAGACTTTGTTCAGCTGTATTTACAGTGCCAGTGACAGGCTAAGGTCTGTCAGACTTCATTTGGAAAGCACCCATGGTTGTGATTAGAGAGCAGAGCACTCAGAAAAGATGTTGTGGGATTATTAGAAGGGACTTACTTTCAGTGTCAGCTCTTGAGTGTAAAGCCAAGTGACAGACTAAAAGCATTCAAAGCAGCTCGTGGTTAATTCCACCTGCCAGTAACAACTTCTTCATTACAAGGAAAAGGAGGGGAGGAAATACAAAGAAAGCCTCATATAATATCCCTATGAGTTTCAAGCTTGTTTTGTGTCAAATATAATTGCAGTTATCAGTTTCCATTTATAATCCTGTAATTCACTTAGTGAATGTAATTCCTGTTTTTTTAAGAAGCAGCAGGAATTCTGATGGAAGACTTAATTTTATATGTTTTGCCCCAGTTTGAAAAAGGCATGTTGATGCCTGATTCTTTTAAGGGATTTTCCATTTTTGTTTTAAAATAGCTGCACATGATTAAACCAGACAGGCTGTGGTAAGAAGAGCTTTGTGCACGAGGGGTGGCAGCCTGAGGAAACACCCTGGGAATGGAGGGTAAGACAGTGCTGCAGCAGGCACTTATCTGGCATTTATTTAGATGTCTTTCCTGGCAATCTCTGAATTTACCTGAAATTCTCTCATCCTGCCAATGACATTTCACATCCAGTACTTGGGACTGACAAAAGCTGGTAAGAATTACAGCTCTTTGTATTATTTCTCTGCTATTTTTGATGCTAAGAAAGTTCAAAGCTTTGGGTGAGTTCTGACTGTACTTTGCCTTCCTTGGAAATTCATGGAAAATACTGGCATTGTTTAACAGCAGACTGAAATTTGATGTGCTCCTGGCACAGCTCAGGTAAATTCCTCACCTCTGAGATGGGTAAGAGCAGTTTTTCTTCAAGTGTCTGGAGACCAACAGGGCAGGGGGGTCAGTTTTTGCCTGGGTTATTACATCATGATGTCCTTGGCACATTACAGAATCATAGAATCATCAAGGTTCATAGCAAGGATGGGAATATTGCTCTCTCTCTTATTTAGTTTTTTTCTCTTAGCAACTAAAAGCTTTGAACTGAAACTTATTTAAGTTTCAGCAAATTAAAAGTAATTTAATTTTAATCAGTAAAAGCAATTTAATTGTTTCTCCATTTCACAAAGAATTATTTCTAATGTTTATTTTTAGCAAGAATATTTAAGGTATGTCATACCTGAAACAGAAGTCTCAGAAGTTTTGAGTATTACAGGTTTCTTAATTCAGACAGTTTTTACTTTCTGTCTCTGAGAAAGGAGCTACTTGAGATGACTGCTGATTCTGGGACTTGGAAGAACACTTGAAAGTGCTGCCTCTTGGGCAAACTGGACAGAACAAATCTGATTTACAGACTGCTGCTGGATTTCTGAAAGCACTTAAGTAGTTTAAGACCACAAGTACCATTGACTTGAAAGTCAATAAGATGTTTTTGAGAATCCAGTCAGTTATTTTGTAACTTGTAAATTCTCCTGCAGCAAAGGCAAGAAAAAACTGCAGTTCCTGACTGCCCTCACCAAATTCCATCCTCACCTTCAGCTGGATCTCCTTACACAGAATCACTGGAGGTCATGTCTTTAGCAGCACCATGGGGCACCAAGGAAAACTCTGTTCCTGCAGGTTTAAAATCTTAAAAGAAAATACCTACAACACAAAATTCCAGCACAGGCATGGAGATTTGGAGGAAAGTCTAAACTGGTTATTTATAGACTGGAGTTATATTGCTTCTTTGCCTTTGGATATTTCTGTGCTGTACTGCCCTCAAAGACATAAGATACCAACAGAGTCACTTAGGGGTTGTGGTGAGTTTTCTGGTTGTTTTTTGTGAGGGCTCATTTTGTCTCTCTTTAGGCAGCCAGTTTAGGTATTTTCAGTACATCAGTTTCCATATATTCAAGGAGGAAGGAAGGGAAATATCACAAGGTGTGAGCCTTCCTTTGGATTCACATTATAACAAAGCAACAACAGCAGAGTCATGGACCATCTTTTTTTCTAAGTAGAGACTTAGAGTCAGCACTAACAAAAAAACATATTCCAGGGTAACAAGAGTGCTGGAAGGCAAGCTGCCCTTTGACTCTCTTGTAGCAGAGACAAGGTTTATAATCACATGATGCTGATGCAGTTTGTGCTCATTTTAATGCTGTACCAAGTGGAGAAAGAAAAGATTCACTGTTGCAAGATACTTCGTTTTTTGTTGTATTTAATTCTTATTGAAAATGTAGCCATAAAGGTTTTAGTTTTAGAAACACACTAGAAATAGTGTGTTTTCTCTCCCTGGGCTGCCTTTCCTTCCCTGCTATCATGCTTGAAAAATGCAGCAAGTGTCACAGCAAGACCTTTGCATCTGTGCTGCTGTGCTGTGACAGCTTCTCCATTTCTGCCCACGAATTCTTACATGTGCATGTAAACACAGATATTTAAGTCTGCATTTTGCTCTTATTTCACAGTATTATTTATTTATAACATGAAATAAAATTTAATGTATTAGGTCTCTGTAGCAGGCTTCCAGACTACCCAGAGGAATTTCAACTGAAGCAGTAGAAAACTCGACAAGGAGAGCATTTTCTTCCAAACCCATTACAGCCTTTCCAGAAGGGGCAAAAATTAAGGTTGGAAATGTGCCTCTTCCTTCTTCCTTTCCTAACAAGAAACCTGATTTTGTTCCCATTCTAACAAACCCATCTAATCTTTGTAAGTCTACCAGCTCTCATTTTTCTTTTTCTAGTCCGATAGTATTTTCTGCTCTTTGCTGCCCTGATTGTCCAGAGGAGGAAATGAGTTTTGTGGGAGCAGGAGGCTGGGCAGACACTCAGTAATGACAGCTCTGGTGGGGAGCTGGGGACCTGCAGGGGCTGGGAAATGGGTGCTCTCAGCTCTGAGGGCTGTGCTTAGCACAGCACACACAGTAAATGCTGCTGGGAGGGTTAACAGCCCTGTGGGGCTCCCCAGCACCAAATGTGGCTAGAGCCTGGATGTGTGTGTATCTCTATACCCTCAGTCTATGTGTGCACATGCCCTCTGGCAATAACACTCTGCTGCTTCCACAGGGAGAGCTCTAAACTGTGCCCAGTGACGCTCTGTTTTGGCTCCCCTAAGTTTGTCCACTTGGTGAAAAGAGTTTGAGGCTGAAGACATTTGTGGCTGACTTTGAGTCAGCGTTTATTCCTGCCTTAGTAGATCACAGAGCTTGTTCAGGAGCAGCTCATCTTTTGGAAAACATTACCTTCTGTTCTGCCAAGGGCACTGCTGGCACCCTGGGACACATTTCCAAACCAGTGGAGTCCTTGGAAGGTTTCCTTCAGCGTCTGTCCTTGTCTCCAGCAGAGACACATCATAAATACCTGTTACATTCTCAGTGCAAAGCAGATGGACTCTTTGGGGCAGGAGCTCAGAGTGTTGAGGCCATTACACTGAAGTGACAGCAGACAGGTTACTCGGGTTTGCTCTTTTTCCTGAGCACACTGCATTTGTTTATGGTCTTTTATCACAAAATGGTTCGTTTCTGGGCAGTATCCCTGGCAAGGAGTGAGCCTTTGTATCCCCAGGCCTTGGTCCTTGTAAAGGGTTATTCCCCCTCCCTCTAGACCCCACCTGGGAGGGCTGGGTCAGGTTTTCCTCTGGGTGCCCAGGGCTGCTGAGCTGGGCTGGGGGCTGGGGGAGTCTGCCAGGGGGGCTGGGACAGCCCCAGGAGGGGCTGCACATCTGTTCTGCATCTGCATCTGCCCTGCCTGCAGCACAGCTGCAATGACCTGCTGGGGAGATCTTAATGCTGCTTATGACCTAGCAGGGTGAACATCTCCAGCCTTGGAGCTTCAAAGGCTTTGCTATTCACCACAAGTCCAGGCCAGCCTCCTAGAGCCATAAATGAGCTTTAATTAGATGGCATAAAATTAGTACGTGAGAATTCTCTTAATTGGGATACCACAGTGGATCCCATTATCTCCCTTAAAGGAAAAGTAATTTATTCTGTAGAGCTTTGAATGCAGCACATTCACAAGTGGTAGGAAGAATTCACAGATAAGTCTAAAAAGGCAAAATAAAATATCAAATAAATTTATAAAATATTCACTGTGTTTAATTATTTTTGTCTTGTATTTTTTACTCTTTTTTGGCTAACTTATTTGATAAAAGACAAGAGATGAGTGTTTCATGCCTAAACCACACCTGGTAAAACACCACTTTGCTTCTCAATACTGACCAAACGTTGCCATTAAGCAGAATATTTGATATTGCTGTCATGCTCAAGTAGCAGCTCTCGCCAATTCATGTCATTAAACAGAATTGCTTTCCTTGAGGAAAAGCCAATTAAGAGAGCTCAGGGTAGCAGTGAGCAGTCTGCTGTGCTCCTGATGCTACTGATCATGAAACCCAGCCCTTTGATGGCTGCTCAAGCCCTGAATCAGACCAAAGGCTTCTGTGAAGTTTGCTCAGTTTTCCATGTATGTGAGCACATGAGGACAAGGAAATAATGAACTTTTCATTTTGGATTTATAACTGTTTATTTAGACTTTGGGCTCATATTGTGCCTATCATGCAAGCTAAAGTATGAAGGAATAATGTTCAAATATCTGTTATTAACATGAGATTAATGAAACAGATGTGTGGCAATCAGTGCCCTTTGGTTCATATGACAATTAACATGGCAGTGATTCACGTTTTTATATGAATTTTGGCACGAGGATTGGAAAGCCTAAAGGTTTTAAGTATTTGTTCTGTATTTCTGAGTAACAGAAATACACAGCCTTATAACAACTTATTTACTTTCACCGTGGGAACTGCCAGATTTTTCTACCTGCAAAAATTCAAAAATTTCAAATGTGATTTGATAGGAGAATGGAAGAGTTGATTATGAGGGGAAAATTGACCTTTTGTTCTGAATTTAAAACACATTTCCATCTTCTGCACAATTCTCACGTTTTTTATTACCAAAATCAACATTGTCTCTCCACAACAGAAAGGGCAAATGTGATTAAACACCCACTCACTTGGAACAAGTGGCATCTTGATTCATTTAATTTAGAACATCTAAAGCTGTCAGTGAGTTGCCATCTGCTGGGGGTCCCTGCTGTAGTCTGCAGTGCCCTCACAGTCACTGGTCACATAAAAGAGATCAGGTTTCTGCTCCATGTGGGAAAGCATTTGTGCAAATTTCACCTGGATAAAAACTGGGCAACATAAATTGCCTCAGAAGGTGGAAATTAATCGCTCCCCAAATCAAATTTGTAATGCCTCTAAGTTAATTTATCAATGTAAAGAGAGTCATGGCATTCAAAAACTGACTGTGTGTGCCCCAGCGAAGATCTTCTCATCATGTCAGTGTTCCTGAGATGTGGGTCCCAGCTGCCTTGTCATTGCTTCTCAAAATGTTTCTGACTTAAATTAATGCTAGAGGATGGAAATTTAATATTCTTTTGTTTTGTTTGGCAAACATAGTCATTGAACCAGGGGGTGCAGCTTTGATAGGGCAGAAGAGACTTGGGCTGCTCCCTTCCCTCTCCTCTGGGGTGGCTGGTTTGAGTGACAGGTGCTTTTTGGAAGGTGTTGAAATTTCCTTTCTCAGCTTTATGCAGATAAATACAAAAGATCAGTTCCCATTTTTATCAGCCTGGCACCTTTCATGACCATTGTGAAAGCTTTTGAGATTTCTGTAGTCCAATATCTATTTTAATTTGCCTTCTACTTGAAATTAAAACCAGCCTTTCCTAAAGAAGTCTGGACTGGTAAAATCACTAGCAGTAATACAACAATTAATTGAATGCTCTTTGAAATAAGCTGTGGGAGAAAGGTAAGAATACACTACTCTTAAATGGGAAATATAATGCCAGAGAGTGTGTTAAAATTAAAGTAAAACATAAAATATAGCCAACAAAATGATGTAAAGCTGGTTAATGATTTCTGTTCCATCTATAGCTTGGCATCAAATGCTGCAGATGTACAAGAGCTGGCATAAAGCCCACAAAAGGCAGCAGAAGTCTTTCCTCTGGCTTCAGTTTGCTTTGCAGTAGAAGCTGATTCTTCTGGGGTATCAAGTATACAATCATTTATTCTTTAAAATACCCAGGAGTTTTTCATCTTGCAGTGTTACAAATCTTGTCAGCTGTAAGGTTTTTCTTTGTAAATATATCTAGTGCAGATTCAAGCATTTTTCAGATTAAATTTCAAAACTTGGCCTGTGCATGACCATGTAGCATCTTGGGAAAGAAGGAAAATTATTTTAGAAACAGTAGAGAAAGTAGACGTGGGATGCTTTCAAAATCAGCTCAGCTTTTCAGAGTGTAGGGGAAAAGACTCGTATTTATGGCCCTTTAACCCCACTCCCCAGTTCCTTTGCAGAACTATATTTAAATCTGAAGGTGCCTTTAGATTTACCATACAGAAACTGGCACTGTCAGCATGGAAAACGCATTCCTGTTTGTTTTCACATTTTATATTTTTGTCAAGGGGCAGGAGCTCTGCTTGGGGTTTAATCCTTGCTCTCCCCTGGGCTGTGCAGCTGTGGGCAGAGCAGATGTTGGCACTCGGGCACAGCTCAGAGGGATCTCCTGTTTACAACATTAACAACTTTTGCACTGCTTTTTTACCTTCCAAAATCCTGCCCAGAGGCTCTGTTTGCATCTCCCCTGTGGCTCTCCAGAGCTTTCCCACACTGTGAGGTGTTTGTGGCCTCAGGGTGGCTGTCCGGAGTGTCCTGGGTGAGAGCCACAGGTGCTGCTGCCACTCAGGTGTCACACAGTGGGAAATCTTTATTTAGGGTAAAACTTGAGCTCTAATTGACATACTTTATTGTTGGGAAATTCTCTAGTGTAAAGAAAAACTAGTAATGTAGGGAGAAACTAGCTATCCAAGGGATTTGGAAAGAAACTTCTGCAGATTACATTTGAAGGGAAGGATTTAGTAGATTTGACTTTTCACAGCTCTGAGTCCACTCCCTGGTGGAAGGAACAAGTGATTTGACTTTCCTGTGGCCCAGTTCCCCAGTAGAGAAGGAATATCCTCAGACACAAGGTTAATCTGCCTTGCTGGCTGGGGCTGGACACTGTCAGTTGCTCTGGGTCTGTGCACAAATGGACACAGCCCACAGCCCCTGGCTGTCTCTGCTCTCTTCTCCCTCTTGTGAGATGAAGAATGACACATCCTGAAAGGATCATTTCGGAAACCACATATGTTTGGGGTCTAAATCACATTGGATTTGGTAAATAGAAGGTTGTGTTCCCACCCAGTGTGTGGCTGTGTGCTTTGTCACTCCTGGGACTGTGTTTTCTTTGGGGTGTTGATTCCACCTGAGGGCTGGCTGGCAGGAAAATCAGAGTGAGGCATGAAGAAACTCCATGGCCTGGAGTTTTCTATCTGAGCTACAGTTCTCTGCATTTTCTGTGGTTGTTCTCCCTGTCTGTATTTCTGTGGCCATGCAGGTGTTTGTTCTGCAGGGGGGCAGGGGGAGCACAGGGACTTGCCCAGGGAGCATCACTTGGCTGCTGCTGTCACCCCTGGTAGCTGATTCTGTCCAGTTCACCTTCCCAGCACTCACCTACCATGGTCTCTCCTGCCTTAACAATGCACAGTGCTTGCCAGACTGGTACAAAATTTCTCACTTTCAGAGTGCTGTTTGTTTGCTTATAAAGGAAAAATGAATTGTAATTTTGATAACAGGTTACAAAATAATTTCTTAAATAGAAATGTTTATTCTTATCCTATCAGTAGAAGTGTCTGGCTAAGAGATTTGGAATCAGTCAAATGATTTATATTATGGGTAAATTTTATCACTTCTAGAGCAGGGAAGAAAGTAATTTCCATTTCCTTTTTAGCGCACTGTGAGCCAATTTGCTTTGAGGTTGATCTATAGGCTAAATTGTGGGGAGTCATGCTGCAGACTGTTTTGATGGAGAAGCATGTGTGGGAAGAGTTAAAATGCTTATCCAAATGCTTAAACTCTTTATTCTCTCCTACCCTCAGTGCTGCATCTGACACCTTTATGTTTAATCAGTTCTCAGTGTCTCTCCTGCACAATTTTTATTGCCTATCGAGTCATCAGAAAGGGTTTAAACATCATCTGATTATGGCTGTCCTTCCCAACATCTTCACAAAACTGTGCCCAGATTGTAGAATCACAGAAAGGCCTAGGAAGGGACCTTAAGCTGATCCCATCCCACCCCAGCCATGGCAGGGCCAGCTCCCAGTGTCCCAGGAGCTCCCAGCCCCAATGTCCAGCCTGGCCTTGGGCACTGCCAGGGATCCAGGGGCAGCCCCAGCTGCTCTGGGCACCCTGTGCCAGGGCCTGCCCACCCTGCCAGGGAACAATCCCTGCCCAAGATCCCATCCAGCCCTGCCCTCTGCCACTGGCAGCCATTCCCTGCCTCCTGGCCCTGCAGCCCTTGGCAATTGTCTCTCTCCAGCTTTGCTGCAGCTCCTTCAGGCCCTGCAAGGCCACCCTGAGCTCAGCCCAAAGCTTCTCCTGTGCAGGTGAACAATGGCAGCTGTGGCAGCCTTTCCTGCCAGCAGAGCTGCTCCATCCCTCTGCTCATCCTGGAGCCTCCTCTGGGCTCTCTGCAGGCTGACAGATGTTCATGCAGATGTTGGTGTGACACAGTGGGCAGTGTTGACCTTTCACATCAAATCCAGCTATTCAGTGCTAAGGGTTAGCTTTGCTTTTTAATCATCTTTGAAAACCAATGTTTTCATTTTTGAAAGTGGCCTGCATTCCAGGCCTGTCCTTTAGTGTCTGAATTTCCCCCCAGGAGCAGGGGGATGCAGGATTTCCCTAAACAAACCTAACAGAGACATCCCCTATTTACAGGAACCTTCACTGCACCCTCTCTCCTGACCCCTGCCGTCTGAAATTGCTCCTTCCATAACAATTGTTTTTCAGAGACTTTTCATTTCACTTAGATGTGTTTGCTGACCATGTCAATTTTTTTGTTTGAAATGATCCAAATATGCTGTTTGCAAGGTGACCACTTTTCTTATAGGTCTTAAGTTCAAGTGGCAATATCAAGGTTATAAGGCTTAATAATTAATCCTCTTGGGGGAAAAAAAGCACCCAAAATTAAAAACTTCATAGAATTCCACTCAGTTGGGTTTTTTTCCTACCATTTAAAATTAATTACACTGCAAACCTCTTTTTTTGGGGGAGGAAGAAAAAGAGTCGGATAGGGGAAAAATTAAAATATTAATCAAGGGCACAGAATTAATTACAAAAAAATTAATCAAAGTATATGCCAGATGAGAGCAGGATAAAATGACAATATACAGCTGAGGAAAACCAGCTGGTTTTAAAACAGGTTAAAAAATAAAATGATAAAGCTGTATGTACATTCTGCTTGTTTTATGTTTGTGCAGCTGCACAAAGCTTTAATAGCAAACCCGAATTTTGTACACAGCTGTCCTGGTCACAGCTGCTGTAGCACTCCTGACTTTGCTGGGTGCAGTGTGGGTCTGTGGGGGGCAGATCCCAAAGAGGGACAGAAGTTTTGCAGGGGGGAGATGTGACAAACCTGTTCCTGCCTGTGGGGCAGGAGAGAACCTGAGCAGTGCCAAGACCTGTCACTGAATCCCTGGGAATAAAACAGCAATCCCTCGATTCTGGAATAGCCAAATTGCAGCCCCACTGCTGCATTTTCCTCCTCTGTGTGCTCCTGAGGGATGCAGTGTGCCAGCTGCCCTGAGCTCCCAGGCCATTTCCCTGGCAGGAAACTCAGTGTTCAGCCCTGTTCAAACGCTTGCCTGGGTGCTGGGATAACAAAGACACCTCACCAACAAAGGAGGTTGAACCTTTTCATCAATTGCATGTAAAATTCAGAAATAAGAGACAATAGCCATTTCAGAAATGGCTCTCTCACCATGTAGCTGCTTCTTTATAGTGCAGTCTGTGCTGAGAATATCTAACCTGTTTGCATTTCATTTGCTTATTTTGTCAGTGTTTCAGGACTAAATCCAGGAACAGTTCTTTTATTTCAGCATACTAGCAAGCTCTCATACCACTGCTAATAAATATTTAAAAAAAACTAATTTAGGAAAATAATTATTAAAGCTATTGTCCTTTATTTGAACAAAGAAATAAACTCTTTTGAATGTCATAAGCACAGACTTGTAAGTGTTCCTCTAATGCTGATGTCCTTCTTACCAACTCATCAAATGGACTTCTCCAGTCCTCGTGGTTTTGCTGCCATTTCATTTGTTACAAGGGAATCAATATTTCCAGTATAATTTGGTAGTATACAAATGATTTCATAAAGGACATATTTTGTGAGGCAAACAATTATGGGAGCCAAAAATATTCCCTGTGCCTCTGTTCCAAAATCTTATACTGCTTATAATTCAGTACATGAACCTTTTAATACAGTGTCAACAAATTGCTTATGAGCCCCTTGAAAGCCAGTCCAGTTTAATAATATTAGATGACAAGAACTTTCATAAAAATTAACTTCAGTATCTTTCCTCATTAGAGAAGGCATGTCAGACATAAAGGATCCTGTAATTGCTCTGCAGGAATATTTTATATTTGTTTTTAATCAAGACATTAAAAAAATTAGTTCCTTTTGAAGGTTCACTGGTGGCAGTTATTGAATGGTTATTTAGGGCAGTTTTGTTATATTTCCTCCATTTAGTTGGGTAATTCACCAAACTGTGGAGACACTTCAGTGTGCTCAGGGATTTGCAACTGAAATAATCTGTTTTTATTTGGGACATTTCAGACTTACTGCAAGCTCTTTGATCATCTGGATTTTGTTAGTGATAGTTTTACTATGAATGCTCTCATGTCTGAAAGAAAAGGTCTAAAAAAAGACCTTCTCAGTCACTAATTCATTCCTTTCCTCTACCCAGGTGCACCCATGTCACCCATGGAGGAAACCCCAATGTTCCTTTTTTTAAAAATGCTATGAATAATTAACTTACCAGAACAACTACATTTAAAGAATTCTCTCTACCAGTAAATAGGTTATTTTTTTTAATTTCACAGGAGGCTGAAACAAATATAGATGCCTAGTTTTGGAAATTTGCATGCCTTTGGAAGTTTGAGATTTTGTCCTGGGAGATGAATTTTCCTTGGTGGCTCCTAGCTGCCTGAACTCTCTTTTAGCAGCTCCTCTCTATCCTTCTCTTTTGACACACTTCTGCAGCTTGCTGTGTCCTGTCACTATCATACCAAAACATTATCCTGCCACCAAAACCCTTCTACTCAGGTAATATTTGTGTCAAATTTCCTTTTTCTCTGAATTCTCTTCTCTTGATGTTGTCAGGGAGGTTCTTGGCCAGGGATGCTCCAGGCTGAGGTGCCCTGGGAAGGACCGAAAGCTGCTGGGAGGGGGCAGTGGGGACAAACAGGGTGGGAGAATGAGAATCTCAACCCCACCCCATAAAAAACCTGCTTTTTGTACCATCAGGGTTCATTCTCCAGAGAAGTGAAAATCCTTTGCTGTTTTGGATAAGTTTTGGATAAGTTCATATTTTAGTTCTCTTTATGAAATATGCTTTTGGTTTTTTGTGGTGGGGTTTTTTTCTGTCTGTGGTTTTTGGTGGTGTTTTGGATTTTTTTTTTTTTGTGGTTTTTGGTTTGTTTGTTCATTTTTTCTTTTCTGGTTTGTTTGTTTGAGGGTGTTTTATTTTCCTGGAAAATATAAATGCTTCCTTCAGTCACAAATGCAGCCCAGCAGATCTTTTTCAGTCACTGCTGTCTCTGGTCTTTTGAGTGATTCTCTGGTTCCTCTCTCCTTGAATTATTGACTTAGTACCTAACATACATCCCTTCAAATGACAATTTCTATATACACAAATTTAATCTGTATAATAATGAAAAGAAATCTCATGTTTTTGGGGTCTATTCCATTTCATCTCTTTTATTTCTAATCACTTCTGGTCCAGCCTTTATGACATAATTTATAACATTCTTTTAATTTGAATTGAATACTTTTGCAGTTGACCCAAGAGAGATAAGTATCACCCAAGCAGGTATGAATTTTCACAACCCCATTCATGTCTGTAATATTGACAGGGGTTGCCTTTCCAAAGTGAAACTGTGATCCAATTTCTAAAACAAAGTACCTGCTCTTTAAACTGATTTAAGAGAAATGAGTCAATAAGAAAGGAATTAAATTAATGGACCTTGCTCTTCTGTAGTAGAATTAACTCTTTCCTTTTTGACCAAGTCCAAGGTGATGGGAAGTGAGGAGACACCTGCATTACACTTTGTGATTTTTAACTGATAGACAAGGGGTTTCTAAGGATTTAATGGAATATATTAATGCATTAATGTGTTTTGTGCCACACTGAATTGTGTATCACACTTTTGAATGGATATTTAAATGTAATCCATTAGAAGGGAAGTCAGGTTGTTGATAAATAGGAATGATGTAATGTGCTAAAAATGAAAACTGCAGAGTAATATATAGAAAGCTGAGTACACATATCTATGTGAATTTATAGATTTTTTTGTTTTTCCTTCAGGAACAGGACAGCAATCTCTACCATTATCTCAAAGGATAGGTGAAGGGAAGACTGGGCTTTTGTCTTTCCACATAAATGACTGTCATTAATACTATCCATGTAAAAATTCATCAGCAGCAGCTCTCCAGGCAGGTACCAGAGGGAGCAGCTCATTCTTTCAAAGAGCCACTCCTGCAGTTAGGGGACATATAAGACATTCTCTGCTTCCTTTTATACCATTTGCAAAACTTTTCTTTTGTTTTTTTGCTTATTTCCAGGTTATTTATGAGGAAAATGAAGGGCCTGCTAAGGGTGCTGGATGATGTCTAACTCTTGGCTGCACTCCTGGGGGTTGTGAATTCTCTCTCCTGTGGCTGAGGCTGGCAGCCCTGTGCCAATGTGTGGTGACACACAGGGTGTCACCCAGGGCTGTGGGGCAGTGCAGGGGACACACACCCTCAGGAGGTGTTCCCTGGCCACACCACTACAGTTCAAGCAGTGTCAAACACTCCCTCTCCTCCACCAAAAAACTAAAATTTGTCTCTTGAATTTGGTTCTGTCCCAGTGTGCAAACCAAGATCCAAATAATGATGGAGCCCAGAGGACTTGGCTGTGTTTGTGGGAGCTGCTCAGCTCCAGTGATGACAGGGAAATGTAAGAGTGAGTAAATGCCCCAGACCCAATTGAAATGAAAATGGAGAACAATAGAATCATTCCTAGGATTTGAATATCTGTAGTGCTTTCAGAGCTGATTGTAAATGCTCATGCTGTCAGTGTGTTCACTGGGAAAAAAGGCAAGGAATGCAGGAAGGAGAAAGAGTTTCAGTGGGATGTACATGTGCACCTCAGGAGTCCCACAGAGTTCCATGGAATTTGGAGAGCTCCATTATGAACCTGAAATCAGGGAATGAGTGGATTGATCAAAGGAAGTGTGGAAGCCTGGGAGATGTGAATCACTGCAGGAAAATTTGGGCTAGTTTCTTGAGTTCAGGCATATTGGACTCCACTAAGTATGGAAAAATAATACTCAAAACCTAAATCTGAGCTCAGGGTCCTGCAAGGCAGAATTTTTCCCAAAGTTCTGAGCCTTTAGGACATAACTGGAGCATTCAGACATGAGCATCTCGGAATATAGTTTGATTTTAAAGAACATAAATAAGGATTAAGGTACATAAATTTCCTGTCTCTAAAATGGGATTCTCAAGTGACTTTATGAAGCTAAGAATATGTATAGGAAATCTCTTTTATCATAAGCATATTTCCCTCCTGGCACATTTCCTGTATGATCTCTAGAAACAGTTCTATTTTTAGGTGTGTTATTTAAAATATCTTACTGATGGCACATTTAAACATTGCTAAAAACCTCTCAAGTGCTTTAATAGGAATGATTTTAGAGCATTTGTCTGGCTTAGTTGCAACTAGAAATAACTGAAATAAGAAGCCATTAGGAAGCTAGTCACACTTCCCTAGAATTGATACTAAGCTGTTCATAACACATTCTGAACAAAATAACATTTTTTATTTGTTCATTATAGATTGTGCCTTAAGGAGAATGGATTTTATTGCAGCAAACTAAAATAGTTATGCACAAAATAAATACATGCTAAAACAAGGAGGCAGAAGAAGAATTTTAAAGCCACCGTAGAGTGTGGAACACTGTTCAAGAAATGAGACACGGTTGATGCCGGCGAGAAAATCGGAGTGGGAACCTGTAGGTACAAATGTCTCAGTGATATGTGGGACTCTCAGAGAAATGGAAGCACTGGATTACAAGAAAATGAATATTTGCCAGGCATTTTGTAGCTCCCTTCTCTAGCTGTGTTCAGTTGTCCCCTCCCTAGCGCTGGTTATCAGGAGGAGCGCAGGCACGGCTGCTCGCTGCTGACAAGCCCTGAACACAAGGTGCATGTCTGTGAAGGCTGGATACACAAAACAGGACAGCAGCAGCTGTTTCTGATGTCTCAGTGTCACTGCAGCTACAATATGACACCATTGTGCTCTGCAAGTGTTGTGATGATTTTAAAACTGAAATTCAGAAATATCGGAGCGCCTTGCTGAATTCTGTGGACAGAATTCACTGCTGGAATTTCTGGAGGACACTGCTGCCCCAGCAGCTCCTCCAGAAATCTGAGTGTTCAGGTGCTCTTTTCTCCCTCTTGCCTGGTCAGCATCCCTGTCTTCCAGTCCTGCCTCTGAGCAAGGAGGTGACTGCTGAGCCCAGCCCACACAGACCCCTCTCCTCATCCCTCTCTCATTAACCTTTAGTGACTCACCACTTCTGCATGCTCAAGGGATTACAACACACCGGCTTTAGAAAAGCACCTCAATAAGTTCCTATTTTAGCCAGAGCAGGAATGTAAGACTCTGCTGGCCAGGAGAACTCTGTGCACTGCAGAACCCTGCTGCCACTGGGGAGGGCTGTGCTGTTGGATGCTCCTCCTGAGGAGCTGCACACTCTGGTGCTGTATTAGGAATGGCAAAGTGAAGACACAGACTCTCTAGCTTTAGTTGCAAAAAAAGAGCACTTTTTATTCTTCCAGATCTTCTTTTATAGACAGTTCTGAGAAGGTCCAAAAAGGTAAAACTCTAATTGGTCATGAAATCAACACATCACCATCATTGGACAATTAGGAACAGCACCCCCGACCATTTCTTGCCAGGAAACAACAAGGGGACAAACAACACCTGCAAAGGTTGTTTTCCTTCTCTAAGGATTGTTTGGATTCCTCCTCACAATTTCTCAGGCCAGAGTGAGAAAGTTGTGCACTTGACTTTCCCACAGGTTCAAGTTAGTGCCTGAAGCCTGAAAATCTCTTGTTTGACCACTGTCAGTTCCCACAGCACACTTTAATGTCAGTGACTGATCCTGAAGGTGAACACTGTACAGACCATTTACAGAGCAAAGAAGTTTTGTTGTTAGCTCATCCTCCCAAGTGGTAAAACACAGTGCATGAAGTAGTGCTGGCTCTGCATGAGAATCCTAATTACTGCCCTGTTCCTTGCCAGGTCAGGGAGTGACAAAATGCAAAGCCCCAGACTGTGCTGTTTCTTGCTTGTTTCCTCAGTCTCTGAAGGACTCTTACATTTAGATAACATTACAGGTGTGCACCAAAATTGAGGAAGCCCTTCAAAGTCTATAATGTGGACAGTTGTGTTTTATCTGAGGCAATTTCAGAGTGGTAGGGTTTTCCTTGATTTCCTTTCCCAGGCTCAGAGTTTCTCTTTCTTTTGATAAAACATTTACCAAGTATTGTGTTTCCTTTCAAATGCATCTGTTTAGAGCCAGAGCAGGTGGTGACAGCCACTCATACCATGCTCACAGCACTTGTACCATGTGGGACGTGGTGCAGGGACCATCCTGCTGTTTCTGTGCTCCAAGAAATGAGGAACCTGTGGGTAAATTACAGCTTGTGGTGTGTGATCACGGACATTGTAAAGGGCTGCACCGCAGTTGTCTTAGCAACAACCACAGCCCACAAGCTAAAGAGCAGCTTCTTAACTCACAGGCAGATAAAGAGACATTGATGCTTTGTATCCACATGGAAAGATGCCTGCACATTGTAATAAGTGTTCTTCTCCCTGTTAGAATTAATTTATAGGGAAAGCTGGTGATAAATATACATTTTCTCTGTTACATGACCAGCCTGCATCCTCATGCACTATGGGACACTGTAACCAAGAGGACACGTGCACAGTAAACCTGCAAAGAGCAAAATGCCCTTATGCTACCTGTCTGAACAGAAATGTACTGTGTACACACCAAAAACCTCTTGCCAGAACCCTGCAGAACTGCCCCAGAGAGGGCTTGTCAGGACTGGCCTCATTCAGGATGGCTGATCCAAAGGGAAGCCCCCCTAAGTGTTTCTGCCTTTTGGGTCAGAGCTGTGAGCTTTCAGAATCCATTCCCTGTGAGTGAGACTCACTGAAATGAAGTAATTGGTATAGGCACCGAAGGTGGAATTATTCCACTGCTTTCCTAATGCATGTTTAAAATGCACTGTTTGTGTAGGGCTGACAGAATGATTTGGGTTTGGAGCCGTGTCACTGTGCCTGCTTTGTGACACAGCAATGTCTGTTTGCTGTGCTTTTATCCTGTGCTGAAAGGACAGTGATTACTCTATCATGACGGGATAATTTTCAAAGATTTTACTGGGGATTATTAGTTTTACCGCTCTAATAAACATATAATTAAACAATGCCTCTGTATTATTGGATCCCAGTCTGCTTTGTACACAATGGATTTACAGCGTGTCAGTAAATATTGGAACTGAGGTGCAGTAATTAAGATTTACAAAAACCTTCTCTGGGAGGAGAATGGGAGATTTTACTGAAGTGGTTGGAAAGTACCTGCTTTGTTCAAGTATAGCAATATATAAAATGTATAATTTTATTCAAGATTTCAGACTTAAATATAGCATAGTCTGCACTTTGAGGGGATGGAAGTTCTTCTCCAAGTCAAGGCAGCTCTCCCTGACATAAGCCAAGGCAAATGAACATCTAATCTTCAACCTAAGAGATAACCTTGAAGCAGGAGAGCATATTTGGGAGCTCTCTTCCTCTACCTGGCTGTTACTGCTTTACTCATTTTGACATGCCCTGTATTGCCAAATGCTTTCCACCAAAGGGCTGGAGCTGAGATGCCCAAACCTGACATTTGATTAAAAACACAGCATCCTTCATTGGAAGTGGTGGGCTTTTTTCATGGGGAATGAAAAGATCCAAAAAGATATTAAATTGTCAATCAAGCAGATAGGAGTTTAGAAACCATACTTTATGAAGGAGAGCAGACCTCAAGCTGCTCAGGGAACCAGTGAGTTAAATCCCCAGGGAAAATGCTGTGGCAGGTGCTGGTCACTTTTTAAACATCACCTCCTAAAGGCACTGGAGCAGCAATTCCCAAATATCAGAGGTCAAACAGGTGAGGCAGAAGGGTGGCTTGGCTGATCAGGAATCTCCTCTTGGAAATTTAGTGAAAGAGGAAGCAGGTTCAGGTGCCATGGGAAGAATACAGAGATGCTGCTCACCACCACGGGGAGAAAATCTTTGCAGTCAAAGCTCAGTTGGACTTGAAGCTGCTAGAAATGTGGGGGACAATCAAAATGAGTTTTTTCAAATATATTAATGGCAAAAGGAAGTGTAGAAATAACATTGTCATGTTCCAGGATGAGGATGGTCACCTCACAAACAGGGACAGGGGGAAGGCAGAAGGGTTTATTGTGTTCTTTGTCTCTGTCATCAGTTCCCTGAGCTGGAGGACCATGACTGTGACAGTGATCAACTCCAGCTGACCCTGAAACTGTGTGAGATCTGCTGCCCCAGCTGGATCCCTGCAAATCTATGAGGCCTGATGGGATCCATCCAAGGATTCTCAAAGAGCTGCTGATGTCATTGCAAAACCTTTCTTGATGATTTTTGAGCAGTTCTGGGAATCTGGAGAGGTCCCAGCTGACTGGAAGATGGTGAAGGTTGTCCCGGTTTTCAAGAGGGGCAAGAAGGACCCTGGACTGACAGAGGCTTGTCAGTGTCACTTCAGTGCCTGGTAAAATCATGGAAATCTTTATTCTGGGAGGTGTTGAGGATCTGCCAGGACCACACAGCCATCTGTCACAGCCAGCACGGCTTCAGGAGGGGAAAGTGCTGCTTGTCAAACCTCATCTCCTGCAGCAGGGTAACCCTGGCTGACCAAGGGGAGCCAGCTGATGGAATCTTTATGGACTTCAGCAAAGATTTGATACCATCTCTCCCAGGATCCTTCTGGACAAAATGCCCAGCATTCAGCTGGATAAACACATGGTGGGCTGGGTGGGCAGCTGCCTTGTGGGTCGGGCACAGGGGGTGACAGTGCCTGGGGTGACACCAGCCTGGGGCCTGGCAGCAGTGGGGCTCTGCAGGGCTCCATCCTCAGCCCTGTGCTTTCAACACCTTCATTAATGACTGGGACCCAGGGCTCCGGGGAGCACGGAGGAAGTTTGCTGCTGACACTGAATTAGGAGGAGCTGGTGGCTCCTCTGAGGGCAGAGAGGCCCTGCAGAGAGACCCAGACAAAGGAGAGAGATGGGCAATCCCCAGCGTGTGAAGCTGAGCAGGGCAGTGCTGGATTCTGCACCTGGCACGGGGCAGCCCTGGCTGTGGCCATGGACTGGGCAATGAGAGGCTGGAGAGCAGCTGCAGGAAGGGGCCTGGGGGTCCTGCTCAGTGGAGCTGGATCTGAGCCAGCAGGGCCCTGGCAGCCAGGAGGGACATCCCTGTCCTGGGGCATCAGGCCCAGCACTGCCAGCCGGGCCAGGGAGGGATTGTTCCGCTCTGCTCTGGGCTGGGGGCACTTTTGGGCACCACAGCATAAAAAAGACATGAAACCATTGCAGAGTGCCCAGAGGAGGCCACGAGGATGGGGAAGGGTCTGGAAGGGAAGCCCTCAATGAGGAGCAGCTGAGGACACTTGGTGTGTTCAGCCTGGAGGAGACTGAGGTCAGACCTCACTGGGGTCTTCAACATCCTCACAAAGGGGCAGCTCTGACCTCTTCACTCTCCTGACCAGGGACAGGACCTCAGGAAATGTCTGGAGCTGTGCCAGGAGAGGTTTAGGTTGGACCTCAGGAAAAAGTTCTTCCCCCAGAGAGTGCTGGGACACTGAACAGGCTCCCCAGGGACTGGGCAGGACCCTGAGGCTGCCAGAGCTTCAGGAGAGTTTGGGCACTCCCAGGGATGGCCAGGCTGGGATTGTTGGGGGGTCTGTGCAGGGCCAGGAGTTGGTCTGGATGGCTCTGATGGGTCCCTTCCAGCTCAGCATATTCTGTGATTCTATGAATGTTGTGTGAAACATAGAAAATGCAGCTCCTGACAGGCCTGACATTTCCAGGCTTGTTTTAAGCACTGATCAGCCTTAGTCAGGCACAGTCAGCTGGGTCAGCTGGGCAAAACACCTACGTGGTGCACTGGGTGCATGTTGCAGTGTCATTTAGAGTAGGTGATTATTTAATATCTATTAATATATTCTATTATTTAATATCTATTAATATCTATTTTTATAAATATTATATATTTATTATAATATCACATCAGTTTCTCTGGAGTGAGGTTAGAAGAATGGGTGCCAGCAATATAAAGTGATGAAGAGAACCTTCATCAGGGCATCTTTTCTGGTGTAGCTGTCATCATTCTGCCTTTGAGGCTCCTTGGGGGGAGTGGCTGAACTCCAAAGTGTTTTGCAGTGAGAAGGTTCAGAGTTTCATTGATTCCCACAGGGAACAAACCCCACGAGGCTGAAGGACTGAGCAAGAAGGGAGTGGGGCAGAGAGAAGAGCCATTTCTGTGTTCCCAGGCCCAGAACTGACAGCAGCTGCAGTGTCCCTGCTCTCCCAGCCCTGCGGTCACTGCATGCATGGGCCACACGTTTCTTTTAGAAACAAGTTGGTTTGAGTGGAGGAAAGACTTACACAAGTTTTGTACAAGTGTAGGTCCATCCTGCCTCTCCCAGGTGTTGAACCCAGCAGCCAGGATCAGGCAGAAGGAGCAGGAGGGATCTCAACAAGAATTGCACTCTGAATCTTTGTGGGGCTGGCACCTGGATGAGAAAGCCCAGCAAATGCCTCTGCTCAGGGTGAACTCTCATGCCAGACAGTGTGCAAGAAACTGCAAGGCAAAGTATCTTAAAAAATGTTCAGACTGCTAGAAAAGCTTCAGCCTGACCAGCCCAGTTTTTCTGTCAATGAAAACACACAAATCTGTAGGAAACAAGGGTTTCATTAATGCTGGTGCTCACAAAACTGCTCCTGTTACCTAAGGCCAGGCTGAACAGACCAAGGGACAGAGAGAGAATTGTGTATTCAAGGCAATTATATTGCTTTAATTAAAATGTTATCTTTGGAGATTTTTTTTTAATAAGACATAAGCGCCAGGGATCTTTGAATTTACCTTTGGAATCAAATGATCTCCAGAAAAACATCATTCCCTATATGCAAGGTCTTAACTATGTTTTCTCAGTGATCCCTTAGTGCTGTATATGGGAGTGAAATCACAACTATTTTATCAGGTTTTCCAGAATCAAGAATCTAAACTTTTGAATTGATGGCTGCTAATTGTTGTGTACAGCTTAGTTAGTTTTCTTTGATGACAGATATGTGTGCTCTCATTTCTGAGGTACCACCTCTCACTGATAGTGGCTTCAGTATCAAACCTGTGAAACAGAAATGATTGTGGTGGGAGGAAAATGAGACTTAGAGTAAATATTAGGGAACATTAGACAGCACTTAGATTTGTATAATTTTGATTTCTGGGTTGTGCTGCAGAAACATCTACCCAACTAAATAGGCATTTTCCTAAAGTAATTTGTGTTCTCTGTCAAACATTAACATCAGCATTATAAGATAATTTAACTCTTATTTTTGTCAAATTAAGGTGCTTCAAATCTTTTTATAGGTAATGCTTTGCAAAATCCACAGAACAAATGATGTAAGTACTCTATTATGCTAAAAATGTGAGGTTTATAGTAATTATACTATAGATTCAGTCCCTGAAGTTTTGCCATAGTTCCTTCTGTACTATTGCTCTCCTGGGAATTGAATCATTTGGCACCTGATTGCACTAATTACCACTGAACTTTAGAACCTTTAATACAGTGAAAATTCAAATATTTAACGTGCACTGATATTTACAGGATGAAAAGGTGGAATTTACACAGAAATGTGAAATCCAATTTCTTTCTATAATAACGCCAAGAACTTAGAGTTAACCCTTATTAATATTTAGTGCAGCAGTAAATGTAAGCAGCTGTCACTGGAATGTTATGATCATGATCAATAATACCTTGGCCCTAGGTGAATTTCTGTGCTCCTCTTCATTCTCTGGGTAACTCAACATGGGAGGGAAGGGAACATTAATGAACAGTTTATAAATATGCAAAATGCTTCCCTCCTTCAAGGGCTGTGAAAGGGAGATTATTGTAATGTCTAAATATAGACAACACTTTCCAACCCTATCAATAGTACAGAGAATTATATTTTACTTCTTAATTCCTAATAAGAATGAAAGCAACACTTCTGATGCTTCGTGGAATGCAAAACTATCAGCTTCCTAATCAGTGTGGTATTTTCAAGTGTGGAGTTTATGTAGGAAATGTGAGATGTGTTTACACCAAGCCTTCTGGTACTCAGCTTCCATCTCCATTGCAAATTTACTTTTTGATGTTTGGAAGGGAAGGGTTATTTTGCTTTATGAGCCTCATTTAGGGGAGAGTCTCTAACAGAGGCCAAAGCAGACACTTGGTATCAGGAGGAAAAACAGAGAGGAATTTGGCTTCCTCAATCTGGAGCACAGAGAAAGACATTCCTGAGTGCCTGACCCATAACCAGTGATTTATGTAAAATTCTTCTGGCCAATTTTAGTTATTTTATCAACAAAATAGTTTTTTATTCTCTTTTCTGAACGGTCCAGGTCTCTTAATTCTCCCTAGAAGCAATCTAAATACCTTTGTCTATGATGAACACATCTTTGGCAATCGATTCTTTCTCCAGCACACCAACACCAACTTCTGAGCTCTTTTTGAAGTCACTAAGTATATTACCAGGGATGACATCTGTCTTAGTGATTTCCTTGTTTAATCATCTGGATTAGCTATTTGCAGGAGGCTTCACTATCAGAGTTTTTTCCAAACTTCACCTCTGTTTGTACTTGGCATTGTCCTTGTTCTATTGACTCACTGGAATGGCCCTGGATCTTTTCTGTGTATTGCATGGCTTATTTCAGTGGGTCACCATTTGCTTACAAAACAAGCCAAACAATATATATTTATTATATATATAGCCTCAGTAATTTGTTAAGATGTGTTTGACACAAAAACCCAAACCTGTCTTTTCCCAGAATTGCTGCCATCCACATTACCTCTAGGTAAAACCATGAAAACTTGAATTTTTTTCTCCTCATAAAAAATGTATTTGGCATTAGTACTAGGATAATTTTCCCAAATACCTCTTTGAAGCTAATTCAGGTATTTGCATGTGTAATAATTGCTGAGCCATTCTAATGACCTGAGTATTTCCAATGGATGCTTCATTTGATAATTTGCCAAGCCCTGGAAATACAGAGGGAGGGCTCCTCAATTTCTGCAGCCTCAGTGGGGACAATCACCCTGAGAGAACTTCAGTTCCCTGCCTCCACACAAAGACAAGGGATCCTTTTTACCTCAGAGAGGTAAAAGAAGGTGTCCTGCAGGTTGCCAGGAATTTGGCCATTGTGCTGTGACCACGAGGATCAGATTGGAACAGGACTTTTACAGCAGGAATTAGAGAAAAAATGATATTGTGAGAATTGGTGGGAGTATGATCTAAATGTGTGCTGGTTAGTGATGCCTTCTGTCTCCCTGAACAAGCAATCCAAATTAAATCTGGTCACAAGGTGCCAGCAATCCTTAACTCAAAACTCATGAACCTGAGAGAGAAGCTGCTACAGCACCTGGACAGTGCTCCAGGTTCTGGGTACAGCTCAGCCAGACCCTCCCTGGGGAAAAGTCCTTTCCCTGGGCATGAGCTGAGTGAGAATATCTTTATTTCAACATCCCAAATACATGGAAGTGTGTGCTGATGTGCCATAGGTGCTGCAGACCCAGTGCTGCTTGTGGAATCAATCTTCAGGAGAAAAGCCAACAGAAAACTGATGGGATTTAATGAGTGAGACTGTGAAACTGTCTACAGTGCACATACAGCCTTACCCCAATCACTTCTTCACCAAAAATGCTCATAAATATACTTTTCCCACATTCCAAACAATAGTATGCATTCACACAAAGACTAAGGAAATCAAGCATTAAAAATCCTTCAGCTGCCAAGGGCAGTTTTGTTGGTTTTTTCCAAAAAATCAGTTTCTTAAGAAATATTTGTGTTGTTTCACAGAAAAAATAAAAAGAATTAGTTGAACAGCTAATCAAACAAGTGTCCTGCAGCAGAATGTGCAGTGGTGAGGCTTTAGGAGAGCCAGGGTACCACGAGGTGCTGGCACTCTCACCAGCAGTAGCACCACTGCTCTTCTTAATCTGGAATTTTTGCAGGACTTCTGTTTTTAGCACTAATGGTAAGGACCCAAATGCTAAATCACAGGCATTTTTTAATGTATATAAGGTTCAAATCCAGCATTTAAGCATGGTAACTGTGCATTACTGACTTCCTGCTGTCTCCTGACAAACTGGAGCACCTGCCTATAGTTACTCATGCATTTGATGCTCTGTCACTTTGTTCTCCTTTGGCTTCCCCAAGCTAAATTAATTGGATGGTTCTGAAGCATTTGGGGAGTATTTTGGCTTTTGAAAATGTTCTCCTTTTCAGGCTGCTTTCCAACCTTTTCTCCCCTGCTTAATGACCCATTCAAAAAAATTACCAATGAATTTCTTAGACTAGATTTACATAAGATCATTAGAGTATTCCAACTCCTTTACTTTAAAATATTCATGGCAGTCTCACATTGTTGGCTTCACAAAACCAATTTCAGGCAAACCTCCCATCAGCTTCACTGAAGGACAGCAGGGTAGAGCTTTAATTGTCAAAAACTTGCAAGCTTCAGCTTCAGTGGCTGTTCTTCACCTCAAGCACCAATTCTGACATTCTGCTCACTCTGTGGAGTTGGGGAGGGGCAGGTTAGATACTTTTTACTGTCCCCCATTTTTGAGAAAAAATTAACAGAACTTGGTGACTTAAATCTCAGCCTATGAAGACTTTTCTGTTTATCTCCTCAATCTGCAGCTTGAAAAGTAAAGCATCAAATTAAAAATTCTGTGCAAATCTGTGCCTTGCTGGTCTATTTATCCACTTGCTTTGTACACTTTTAGAACAGAAAGTGATGCTGTCCTGTGAAAGGATGGTTTGATTTGTCCACAGAGACTGTAGGAAATGTTTATGGGGGGAAGTTCTGCTCAGCACTGGTTCAGTGTCTCAGGAGACATCACCTTGCTCTGCAGGGTGGCAGTGAGGGAAGCTCAACACCTGGGTTTGGAGGGTTCACTCAGGGCTCACAGCAGCAGAGCAGGAGGATTTGAATTCCCTGCTTTTGGCAAAAAAACTTCGTGTTGGGCCCCTGCACCCTACAGAGAGGGAGCCTGCAGCAGCTGCCTGTGGTGGAAAAGCTGCTGTGGGCATCCCTGTGGAGGAGCTCCTGATTCTGGCCCTGCTTTTGGAGCCCTGCTCAGCAGCACATCGAGCCTCCAGCTCCCTCCTTCCACTTCAGCTGCTCCTGCTGTTTGTGCCCAGAGAGTCCAGATCCAGAAATGCCTTGCTTAATATTGTCCAGTCCTCCCTATTCCACTGTTCCTGGCTTCATGAACAATCCAAGATGGAAGGAAAAAGTCTCCAGAGAACAGTATGATGTAAAATGTCCCACCACCTTAAAAATTTATTGCTGAAGAAACTGTGCTTGCATATATTTTTAAAATGGAAATTAATAATTTAAGGCTGTTTAAAATATATGAATGTAACTTTAATTAATCTGGTTTTTGTGTACATTGCTTAGCAAATAAAATATGTCTCAAGGGGCTCTGTTTTGTTAACAATACTCACTTCCCCTTTCCTTTTGTCACTACCCCAGAAGCAATTTTAGAAGAGTTTTTCATAACATTTCCATAAAGCTGAAGCCTTCCCTTCATCCTGCCCCATCCCTGTGCATTTCCAAGCACTTTGGCAGTGCTGGCTGTGAAGGAGGGAGCTCAGGAGGGCACCCAGCCAGGTGTGGCTGTCCCCAGCTGACTGGGGGTCACTTAATGCACAAACTGGGAGCACTGGGAGAGGGCAGTGCCCAAAAGGGTCTCCTCAAGCTCTGCTGGATGAATGAAAAATGGGCAGGTTTGGAAATGATGCAAATATCTGTTTGTGGCTTTTTCTAGGGAAGTGTGCTGCATACTCCATCCTATGTAGTCAACAGAACATATTTTAATGTGTTTGGTAATGAATAACACCTTGATAAAAGATTGGTCAGTCTTCTCAACCTCCTGTCTGGTTTTTAAGGGTGTGAACATCAGGCTGAACTTGTCTTACAAGGTCACTTGAGTGTAGGTGCTGCTCTCAAACTGAACAGTTTCCTCTCTACAGAAAGAATTAAACAGCATTTGAGTCAGAATGTGTGGCTGACAGGGATGTGCAAAATTCAGGCTGAACCTTCTGTTGTATTTAATTTGGTACCAGGACAGGCTCTTAGTTATTCCAAATGATTGCCACACTTGTGAGGCCAGAGAGCCTTCTGGCTGTCTCTCCTCCTAAAGTTGGCATTTGGGGTCAAATAAAAACCTGGGTTTTCCAGTGTTTGTGGTAAGTGAAAGCAGCAGCTTACCTACCCCAGTTCTATCTCCTGAGGTCATTAAAATTAGGAAAAAACTTGGCTAAAAACTTCAAACTCATCTAAGGTGTAAAAGCTGATAATTTATCTGTCTTAACAGAAATTCTGGGGAGGCCCAGCATTACCTGTTTGCCCCAAGAAGGCATTATGGATTTCAGCACTTCACCTCTGCTGTGTTTCTGAGCAGAGCCTGTGAGCTCTGGAGGGGCTGGCAGGGCAGGCAGGGCAGGACAGGAAAGGTGGGAGCTCTGGTGCTGCAGCAGTCAAGGACAGAGCCCATTTTTGTTCCTCTCCCTGGAAACCTCGAGCTCAGTCCTATCTGTGGTTCCTCTTCACCACTCTCATTTTTCTGTGTGAGTGGAGAGCAGCAGGATGAAAATGCTGTTTTAAGCTTTTGATAAATTGCTCTGTTTCTCCTCTCCTTGGATTAAGCAGTGAGATGAATTCAGCTCTCTCAAAGACAGCCCCAAACTGAGAGGTGTCTGTTCCATTTTATCTCAGCAACTCAAAGGTGGGGGTATTTTCATATACCCTAAAATTTAATTTTCCATCTGCCTGGTATTTGGGCTCATCCTTATTCCTGTTTTAAGGACATCATTCAAGAACCTTCACATTTTGCACATTGCAACTTTTTTTTTGGAACCAGGTAGAAGAGGTAGGGTAGGAAAATGCTGGAGGTGTCACCAAGGAGTCAAAATCCTAAATTTAATGTATTAGCCTACTCTTGACCATGATAATGTTTCTGCTTTATAGTTTATTAAAATATTTGGGCCTTAGAAACTAATTCTGGTAATTTTTGAAGTACTGCTGTTTAACTGCATGTTTTTGATAGTATCTGCTGAATAAAGCTATTGGATCAGCTGAGTGCAAGAGTCACTATAAATGACTGTACAAGAGGTATTTTTGCTGCCATCTGCATATAACCTGGTATTAAGGTGAAAGCAAAAATAGTCTTATCTATAGATCACTAGGTTGGAAATTATTAGCTGTCAATCATGTGTCCCAGGCTGATGCTCAGACACCCCACCTTCTGTTCCTGTTTGCACAAAATCTCACTTGTTACTCATTTATTCAGCATTTGGATTTTAGCAAATACATGTGTCTAAAAGGTAAACACAGAACACAGAGATTTTTACAGATGACACAGAGCAGGCAAATGGTCTTGGCTAACAGAGCATGCCTGACTGACACTGCATGTCTGACATGAAACCATATGGCAGGACTGCTGGGTTTTTGTTCTGAATAAATAAATAATCTCCTTTCAGAAACAAGATTTTCTAGCATCAAGCCAGAAGGAACATTTTGTTATAAAGCTGGTTAACTTGTACAATGTGTCCTGCACTCTGAAAAACTCACAACCAATTCTTTGTATCAAACTGGGTTTGACATGTGGAGCATGGCAACTATTTGGCATTATTTGGTAGTTTCCCCTTTTTAATATTAGAAGTTACTTAGAGAACTTAAACAGTGAGCTACTAAAAGACAAACATCCACCTGGGATCATAGTGAAAAAACCAAAATGACGCATTTATAATATTATTTAATAAAAATTAATTCTAAGCCAAGTGTGACAAACAATTGCCAAGATCTCATCCAGCCATGTAGCACTGACTTGTAAACTATAATCACATCTGTTTTATTAGTATTTGTAATAACTAGGCTTGTGATAAACGATCACATCAAATTTTAATAGCTTGCCTAATGTTCACAAGAACAATTGCATAATGAGATTACCTTCTCTTAAATTTATTGTGTGAAAATGTTGCATCCAGCACGTGACCAAAAGCCAGCTCCTGGCAGAACAATTTTCTAAACAAATACTCAGAAAAATTTCCCTGGTGAAGAGGAAGGGACCACGAGCAAGATGGATTCCAGCACACTTCCAGGCAGGAGCTTATTTAGAGGTTATGTACTACAACTCAGTTTACATGGTCTTTATCAAAAACAAAGTAAATCAACAGCAATTTCAAACCAGAATAACAAAAAAAGTGATGACTCCTGATCTTCTGTGTACTCAAAGCTCCCTTCTTGCACTGTCAGAAACTTTTTGCCTTATATATTCTGTCTATACCATTAATTCTTCCATTTTTAAAAATGAAATCATACCTGAAATAAATCACAGGACCAAAAATCACACCTGAAATAAATCACAGGACCAAAAATCACACCTGAAATAAATCACAGGACCAAAAATCATACCTGAAATATATCACAGGACCATGATTTCAGGGAAATCCTGAATTTGCTAAGTCTTTCATGTATCTTTAATGAAAGTAGAATGGGAATCTCTCTTATGCAGTGAAGTTCCACCTGCACTGAGCACAGAGGTTGGGATTGCACAGGACACACTGGAATGTCAGGATGGCTTTGGAAAATGTGCTTGTCACCATGTACTGGCCAGTGAGACCTTCATGTGCATTTTACTTCCAAATAATACAGGATTCACTTACTCTGGGTGTTTGATTTTCTGTAACATACAAAATTTGTAACCCCATTTTTTAACTATTTCCAACTTAATTCTTTCTGGGCCATTTCAGCCCTTGTCAGAGGCTCTGATAATGGGAAGGAAGGCCCTTTTGGAGCTGTCCAAGAGCCAGGCTGTGCCTCAGGTGAGACCTTCCCTAGCACACATCCTGCCCCACCCTTGCAGAGAAAATGAGCAGGGACAGCTCTGTGCACTTCATGGGGCAGGTTCTGATCCCCAGTTTCTATCTGGTTATTCATACTGGTCTTAAAAAAGATTACAATCTGGTGCTTGATCTACACTGTGCAGCACCAGAAGCTGAATTGCCCCATAATCTGGGTCCTGCTATTTTTGTCACAGAGAATCTGTACAAATGATGTGTTTTTAGTTTGGCAATTCAGCCCTGTGTTATTTAGGGGCTGCAGTAATACTATGACAAAGTACAGGAACAAAGATCAACAGCTGATGCTTGAACTGTGCAGTGAACCCACTTTCTCTAATCCTGGAAATCTGTGCTTCTTTATGGTGCTACATTCAGAAAAGCCAGTCAAACAGGACTCAGGCTGAAAAGAAATGCTCAGGTAGAAGTAAAAGGAAATCATCCTGAGTTTCCTGGGCTTCCAAAGCATACTCTAAAATGCTGGGAAACAGTCAGTGTTACATCTTTTCTGGTGTTGGTCAAATACAACATAAAATATAATATTTATTGTATGGATTCTTCAAACATATACCTAGGTGAGGGGAAACACATTATATATACACACATATATATACACATTATATATATATACACATATAGATTAAGGTGAGGGGAAAACTGTGAAGCTGCAGTGTAGCAAGAAGGATTCCTTCAATGAGCAAAGGGAGCCAGAGCAGGAAATTCAGGATAGCAAATACCAGTTCTTGCCTGTGGGTAGGGCACTGCCACCCAGCCCCTGTCCAGGACACTGCCCCAGGTCTGTGGTGGCACCTGAGCAAATGAAGGAGGCTGTCATTTATCCACCTGCTGATCAAATCCACCCAGCTCCAATGAATTAAGGGCCAAAAGACCCCTTGCTCTTTCTCTAGAGTTTGATTTGTGAATGTGTGTGTGCACATACAGATTACAGACACACAAATACACACGTGGCCCTCACACTCATGGATTAATATGTTGCAGTAAATTGCATAGCCTGCTGGTAAGTCTGTTTATCATCGATTTCCCTGAGGCCCCACTCATCTCTGGAGGACTTATTTTTACTTTCCAAACCACTGAACTGCTCTGACTAACCAACCTCATTTAAATTAATCTGACAGATGTGAAAATTTCTTGCTTTTTGCAGCCCCAAACCCAGCTCAGTTGTGCCAGAGCAGCTTATTTTTCAATTTAAAATGCTATGAAAAGACCCACTGATACCCTAGAGTAGGGCAAGCTGGCAGACCTGACGTCCTTGGGGTGTTCCCTTTGGTCTCCTGGACTGAGCCCAGTAAAAGGCCAGGCTTGCTCTCTCACCTCAGCTCCAGCCTGGCACATGGATGGCCAAGACAGGAGCATTCTCTGGAGATCAATGCAGCAGCAAGCAGCCTGAGCTGCCAGTTTTGGGGCACAACAGATTAATTTATAATTTCTGGCCCTGCTGCTCTGGCTGTTGGGGGAGTGCAGAGATATTCCAAGGCTGGGGTGACTTTTCAGATGGCGTGGTCAGATGGAAAAGGACCAGATGTACTGGTGGGGAATACTGGAGGCTTTAAAAAACATAGAACTCTGGAAGAAGTAAAATATTGCTCTGGAAGAGTTAGAAAAGAGAAGAAAGTACACAGAAAATATCAGAAGAGGGAAGGCAATGGCCTGATATCAGTAGGTTGAAATGTGTAGTGGTTTACATGCTCATTTGACAAGGCTGTCCCTGTGGCAGGGCTTGCTCTGGAGGAGGGAAACTTCTGTTGCTAACAGCCAAGGAAGTTCCTACTTACTCTTGTCTTCAGCTGAGCCATGCCAGAAATGCCAGAATTAAATTCTGTTGCATTACTTATCAAGCAGCCTGGTACTGGGAGTGCTGGCCCTGTGCCAGGTGGCACCAGCTCTGCTTCCTTTGGGAAGGGATGAGAAATGATTGATCAGCACTGAAAGCCTTTCCCTGCACTTCAGGATTGCTTGTTACATCTTTGGGAGTGCAGTCCTGCTAACTGAGCCACCTCATGCTTGTTTGTACATGAATTCAGAGTGCCTAAACCAAATACTTAATATTTCTGGGTTCTGGCACTCTCCACAGATGGACTGAGGGAGGTTTGTGATGCACCAGCATCAGGACTAAAATGAAGATAAAGCATGCTACCAGCACTATCATCAGCCATTGATGAAGATTTTGTCTAATTGACTATTCTGTTTATTTCTGATCTGAGTTTTTCTGTGTCCCAAGTTTGGACTGGCTCACCTCCCACTGAGAGGTGCAAAGAAATTGTTTTCAGTGAGAGCAGAGGGTCATATGTGAGCACCTTTCAACAAGGAGATCAAAATCTCTGTCACCACCACTGTCTCTTTACTAGCAGCAATGGCACTGGCTCAACACAACACACACCTGTTAAACAAAAAAATTGCCTCTTCCCCTTCCCCAGCTATATTTTTAATCTTCTGTATCACTTAATTTGTGGGGAAAACAAAAAGGGAGTTAAAAAAGCAGCCCAACTAAAGATTCAGAGGACAGTTTTAAGGAATAGATCCAAATTTAGCAGCTAAATGACAATATCTCACAAGGTAGTGCTGGAACTGCAGGGACATGGTGCTCATCTTCATGTCCTCCTCAGCTTCAGAGAAGACCAGATGCAAAATAATCTGGTTCTCATCAACAAATAGTTCATGATGGAGAATTTCTGGTGCTATCTACCCACATGATTCAAGAAAATATTGTATAATCTGAAAATAGTTGAAGTTTAATAAAACCCCAGGAGCACAAGATGGCTTTGTGCTGGCAGTACAAAACTGGAATTGTGGGGTTCTTGACACTCTTTCTTGACAAATCCCACAGATTTTCTGTTATAAAGTGACCAGATGAGTTTTTTTTCCTTCATTGGTAATGTGGGGACACTCACAACATGTTTGGAGGCTTAATTAGTATTTGCAAATCACTTTGAGCCTCTCAGATTGGAAGTGTTGTTAGCACATAGTACTGATATTAATTATTAAAACAGAATTGGGCTCTGTTGGCCCCTGCTGGCACCTGCAAACCCAGGGATTTTGGGAGGTTCTTCCCTAAATTAAATTTTGTTTGACAGAGCAGGAAGTTTGAAAGTTGATTGTTTGACAAGGATGGGCTTTGGAGAAATATCCATGGACTAAGAACAGATTTTTCACTTGGTGGATTTACAGAAAACTTCTAAAAGTTCCTAGAGATTTGGGAGATTTGTAACTGTGAAATCCCTGAATACACTCCAAAACCATCCTGATGTGAGAGGCATTTCTCCTTGTGCTGCCACACTACTGCCTGGGCTGATTTACTGTAAGAGGCATTTCTGTAACCACCATGGGGAGCAGTCTGTGAGGTCTATGGTCCTTTGAAGCCAAATAAATACATAATGCATTTTTAAAAGCCTTCTCCATTTTTTTGTGTTAATTTTTTTGGTTTTTTGTTTGGGTTTGTTTGTTTGTTGTTTTTTTTTTTTTTTTTAATTTTTTGGGGGGGAAGGAGGGATAGAATTTCTTTTATTTTAATTTTGAACTTGTGGAGAAATCCAGAAGCTGGATTGTGCTTCTTGTAATAGGCATTGTATTGGTGTTACATTAGGAGAAGAATGACACAATGAAGATGAATTTTAAAAGGAAAGTTTAATTTGGATGTGCAAAAATATATTTCAGTGTTTGTTTCGATATGGCTCATGAGTTTTAATGCAACTGTTATAAAATTCAGCCTTTTACAAGTTTAGTTTTTGTTTCTTGCTGTGTATTGCACAAAATAAGAGAGAACTGAAGGGTTTCAGTGCACACCTTGTGCCTTAGGTTCTTCTGCTACAAGCTGGGGAGAAATATTATTTCACAGACACTGCAAATGCTTGTTTGGAGGGTGATTTCAGCCCTTTGCACAGGAGGGCAAATATTCCTATTTCAAACTCTTATTGAAGAGGAACAATGGTTAAAATCTGAACAATGTCAGGTGTAATCCACAAACATTGTCCTGCTAGGACAGAAGGGAAAGGTTCTGTGCTTTGCAGCCCCTCCACAGGGCTGAGCAGTGGTTTTTGTGGCCAGAAGCTGCATTTTGCACCCCTAGCAAAGGATAATGAATAAATACTTGGTAGTGAGATGTGAAACGTTCACAGTTGCTGCTCAAAGCCTGCAGTTGTTTGTTTGGCCAGGAATATTTTGCTGTTCAGCTTTGTGGCAGCAGTACTAATGGACAGAAATTCAAACATTATTATGCAAGCAACTGGTTATGCAGATTTCTCCCTCCTTTTATTTTTAAATTTTCCAAACTGCCCCTGAGCAACTTCCTGACACCAGAGCCTTCTAACATCTCTAACTGTTGCTGACTGAAAAAACAAACAACACTGTCACATTTGGAAAGTCAAAGCAGAGAAGTGTCTCATTTGTAGAGCGATTCATTTCGATTTTCATCTTGCTGCTGTCACTGAGGATACATGAACAACAGCAGCTGGTATTGTCAGGAGACCTAAGCAGACCTGTTTCGTTGGCTGACTTGACAGCTGCTCCATGAAAGAGATTCATGCTCACAAAATCAAAAAAGTATGAAGACCACATTTTCTTCTTAACCCTTTCTTGCCTCACTGGACCTGTGTTACACTTTCACAAAAAAATCAAAGGGAAGGATCAGGTTGCAGTGGAAAACAGCAGAGTCTTGGTTTAGCAAACTGCCACCTGTGCCTGATGTAGCACTCCCTGAAGCAGTGTCTTTGACATTGTTTGGGTCTGCACAGCTGTCTGGGGAAATTAAACACAGGGCTCTGACTCCCCTGTTACCACAAACAGCACCTACTGGGAAAGAACTTTACATTATTCCTCTGAATAATCCATTTCTTAGGCAACCTGGATCCTTTCTTCCTTTAGATCAGCAAATATGCAAACATTTTGAAAGTGTACTTTAAGTTCTCTGCTTCCTCTAGCTTTGAAAGAAAGATATTATTTTTAGCAGGTATTATTGCCACATGTTTGGGTTTTTTGAAGAGCAGGGATTTCTTAGTGGGCTCAGCCATGCATTGGTGATGCTCTCCCCTCCAGCTCCTGCTGCAAAGCTCTGCAGCTCCATCACACAATACCAGGAGGTGTTGTGGCTCAGGATTGTTACACTCAATGGAAATAAAAGACTGTGGAAATGAATCTCCATGAGAAAGTCAAGCTTGATATAAAGCTGTGCTCCATCACAAATAGAAATGCCTCAGCAATTACACTCGAAGGATGCTGGATTTCAGGAGTTTTTAGATAGGGCTGGGGAATTTGGTTCAGGCTACACTGAGAAAAAAAAAAGGTAGAATAACTGGAATGCATGAATGAAATTAGGACTGCTTCTTCCTTAGCCCAGCTGTGGTCCTGAGTATGATTTGTTCCAAGCCTTTTGAACGATGCTGTGGGGCCCTGGCTGTGGCAGCAGAGGCGTGGTGAGGTAACTGCTTTGGTCTGCAATCTTTTCTCTGTGCTTAGGATGAGCCATTTTCAATGAATTATCATCAAAAGAAAAATCATTTATCTGGGACCAGTGCCTCAGATTGCCTCTGTATAACTCTAATTATTTCAGTAATTACAGATACTCTCTTAAGGGTGAAGCTTAGGAAAGCTCCCTGAGATGGTACACAGAGATTCTGTTGGCTCTGTTGGGCTGTCCTGCCCTGGGACATGTGTTAACTGTGCCTTCAAACAAGCCTCAGTGAACTTTTCCTACCACACAATCACGAGCTGCAGATCCAAACTCAGGGAAGCACAGAGCTCTTTACTCACTGAGTGTTCCTGCTCAAAGGCACGGGCAGGACCGTCCTTGCTGGCAAATACTGTTTCCATGGGGGTGTGTTTACAGAACAAGCCTATTAAATATGTATTCAACACCCCCCTGGCACCTGCAGACAGGTCTGAGGAGACTCAGGACACTTGTCAGAAATAATGCTCAGCAGTCAGGAACATTTTGTGAGCCACAAGTGTTAAACACAGCCCTGCTTTTCACAGGACATCTTCTGTGGCTTGTACAGCTGCTCCCAAAACCACACTCAAACAACAAAAGAAAGAAACCCTTAAGCAACAAAATAAAAGAGAAATAACAGAAAGCTGGACATCTTGGAGAGGGATTAAAAAAAAAAAAAGAAAAAAAAAAGAGGGAGTTTTAATTGGACAATTCAAAAATTAGAAGCTTTGTAAATTGTATTGTTGGTAAATCGGCAAATTGTTTTAATCATGACTGAGTTTTAAAAAGAAGTCTCTATTGAATGAAGTGCCTTCAAAAATAGATCAAAAAGTTCATAGATATTTTATAGTGAAATATACATAGATGTTGTTTTTCTAATAATATCTGCTGGTTTTGTTTGTACAAAATAGCATTAAAAGAAAATGAAGAAAACAACAGAAGAGCTGAGCTGATCAAATCACTCTGGGTGGCTCGTGCTGGCCTCAGCAATGCCATCCTTCTGCTGCTTTCACAGACAGGAGAAGGAAATGACAAAGAGCTCTCTCAGATGGGGCTGTGACACTTTCTTACCTGCCCACACCAACAAAACTGATGGCTGTGATTATCTGGAGGCTGCAGCCAGGAGTATTTTTACTGTAGACATAAGCAAGATTCCTCATCTTTTGTCATTGATTACCAAGCAAGCACGACCTGTGAGTAGTTGCTTCTCATTACCAGCTTTATCCTGTAAAGTGCTGCTGAGCCCCTGAGACCTTTTGTTTATTGGCTTGTCCAGGACATGCAGCGAATTTAAGCAGTGAATGTACATGTTCAGATGAAGTGTTGTGTTATCTAATTATCTGCCATGTAGGACCTAACAAGGTTGAAATATGAGGGACACAGAAACAAAACTGCAGGCTGCTTTAGAAATCTCTTTCAAAGCAAGCCTCAGTGTGGTTTTCCAGATCTGCTGCTGCTTACAGAAGTCACTCACCTGACTTTTTCAAAGCATGTAAGCACAACTAATTAATTACTTCAAGCTCAGCATGCATGGAAGTGCTTTGCTAGATACAGACCTGCAATCAACTTATTATCAACTTTAATTACCAAATGCTGTGCTTTTTTATCTAGGTTTAAGCACTCATCCCAGCTTTTCCAGCCCAAAGGCTCCTGGGGCAGTTTACATGTCGATACCTTAAGGACCAAATATCCATCAGAAGTTTTTCCCAGCCTGGGAATGTCAGTCTGGCTGTATTATACCACAGCACATTCTTCATTTTCTGGGCTGTGCTATTTCCCAGCCTTTCAAACCCAGTCCTGACAATTGTTCCTAAGTGTGATGTGCCCCCAGCCCAACCCCTCAGATGTGGCACAGGAACTGCTGCAGTCCTTGCTTTATGTGCTGAAGCACAGTGAGACTGTAATATTCATTAGCAATGGGGTGTAGATGCTTTAAACAAGTCTGCCTCCTCCACCTCCTTTATAATTAATAAATTATGAGTTAATTAATGATGTGATTTTATCCCATTTCCTCCTAAAAGTAATCCTGCTGAGGTTTTAACATGTGGTTACAGTGAAGTCTAGGTGTTTTAAACAAAGCTACCCCTTCCAACTCCTTACTCTATAATTAATAAATTATGAACCAATTAATTACCCTTTTCATACCCTCCCTGTCATATGCCTTTTATATTCTGAAAGATAGTTTGGTATTGAGCATCTGAATTTTTATAACCTATTATGCAATGACTGTAGAATTAATATTAAAAATCAGTTCAAATCTGAGTTTCTTTCAGAATAAAATTTTCTCAGGAAGACTTACATTATTTGATTTACATAGTAGGAATTAAGATTTTAAATCCCTCATATACAAGTTTTGTAGCATTTGTTGTATCATATAATGACTACAGACATTAGACAATCTATTTTTTTTCTGCAAATTACATTAATTATTGAAGTTCAGACATCCTATAACACATGAGAGAGCAAACTTGAGTATGTATCTATAGGCAAGGGACTGAAGAAAAATAAAACCCCACTGAAATTGGCTGGAAAAAAATGCAAAAGCTCAATAAGCAGTACTTCATTAATATTTCTGTGCTCTATTAACCCCACCTGAACTGTACATAATAATCTCTACAGCAAACAACAACTGTAGGATCCCCCACTTCTGTTTTCCCATAGCGAAGTAAAGCTGTTTTGTGAAATACACAAATCAGGAATTCCCTGTTTTCTGAGCCTTGTGTGTTTAAACACAGGCAGGTGAAAGTGTGCTCAGCTGGTTTGGTGGGGATGCAGATGTGCTGGGGGTGAAGCAGGAGGATTTCTCATCCTGGGAGGGCCTGACCCTGCTGAGGATGGAAATCCCATCCCTGCTGCTTGGCCTGGTTTGTCAGGATGAGGAGTTTGGGCAGAGGGGGCTGTGAGGATGGGGAGCAGCAGGAAGGTGAGCAGGTGCCCATGCCCTGCTGCAGGAACAGGCAGGAGGGGCAGCATGGCACAGGTGTCTCTGCAGCTCCTGCCCGCACATCCTCAGAACTTTCCTCTTCCCAGCGGTGGCAGAACAGGATTGGGCAGAAATCACACGTGAAACAAAACCATGAGAGAGCTCCCCACCCTTCTTTTGTGTCAGTTCTGATGGTGAACATGAGTTGGATTCTACTTTTTTGTCCTTTGTGCAGAGACCATCACGAGAGTAATGTGGTTACTTGGGGAGGGAAGGCAAAATCAAGCCATAATTTTAGAAAGGCTGGTTCCTGAAGGTGAAGCCTGTGAGCCTTAAAACCTGCAAGGCTCCTCCACTGATTTTTACTTCTCTACTGGTATTTCTCTTGTTTTCTGCCCAATAAATTCAAATTCTGTATCATTAATGCTTGCTGAAGATTTCAACAACCCCAATTCTCACTCTCTGTTTTGGAAGGAGGGAAATAATAAAATTAATATATCCCTTAATACCCATATTCACTGTGTTAATTTGCCAAAATGCAAAAAGTTCTGGTCTGAAGGAGTAGAGAAATTGAGATAATTAATAGGTTGTGTACACAGCTAGCACATCATAGATCTTGTTGAGTCTTTACTATGTCACAAAAAAGCAGCAAAAGTTTCAGCTGGGGACCATGGATCTTTTCAGCACAAATTTAATGTGTCGATAAATAAATCAATAAATTCAATATCAGTTAGAATTCATATCCTAATATTTCAGCTCCTATAGAAAACTTGTGCATTTTCAAAAAGCAAGAGAATCTACAACCCACTTCTTTTATTAAATGTGATTGATTCTTGCCTGTAAAGCCAGAATATTGATATTTAATTAAACTTGATCATTATAAATTTCTTGATTTCAAAAGCAATGCTAAAACCAGAAATGCCAACTGAAAAATAGAATATGCTCCAGTCACTCAAAACAAATTGATCCCAAAATGCTGTGCTTTGTTACAGTGAGCCTTGGTTCTAGGTGCTTATCAGATGAAACACAAGTTGCTGTTAAAACTTGCAGGATAACAGGCTAATAAAGAGTGAGCAGGTGGGAAAAGACAGCCTGTGTCTGGTGATTCCACGTGTTAGAGTGGTGGTTCAGAGATGACTTTAATAATAGAGAATAGTAGAGAATAGCTGCAGCCTGCTGGGAGCTGCGTGACAAGGCGTCCTTGACCACGCACACAACACTCCTGAGCGTTCTGCTGCAGCCTGGAGCTTCACACAGGGACAGCTGGCTGCTAAAAATAACCTCAGAGATAACAAACTAAAATATTAATATGTTGTGGGATGCCATGATTCTGTGCACTGCCATGCAAATGATCAATTTCCAGGAGGAGAAGAGAGAATTAATTCTCATTTTGCCACATTGAAACGGTTTAAATATGCACCAAAGCTATTTTCAGTGACCAGACAATTGCATCCTGTATGGCTTTCTGAATGTGAGCTGACAGGCTGCTCCAGCAAAGTGCAGTGCAATCATTTCTGGGCTTGAGCCAGGCATATCAATTGAATCATGGCCCCTCCACAGCAGCTCAGGGAAAGAAATGCAGAATGAGCACGTCATTTCATATTGAACAGAAGGCTAAGGGTTTAATGACTGCTCAGCCACCTCAGGCAAGGTTTCCATCAGCACAGTTAGCCACTGCTGTTTCCAAAGGAGCCATGAAGTAAACACTGAATATGTAGGAATTTACTGCATGTCCCTTGGCCCACGTGAAGGCTGGCAGCATGTGATGTTTATTAAATACAGCAGAAAGCCTTTCTTTTTTGACATTTGGGACATTTATGAAAATTAGGGTCTTTAGTTATATGAATTTTAGGCTTTTAGAAAGTCTCCTTATGCTACTGATGGAGCTTGTGCTTTACTGGTACTTCCATCTTTTATCTAAAGTTGCAATTCAGAGTGACTGTGCTGTCATGTGATAAAAAGCATGAAAAGTTCTTCCCTGGGCCTTGAGCACAGAGACCAGGACTGAGCCTGTTCAGTACTTCAGATTGCATTTGTGCAAGGATTTAACTGCTGAAACAAATCAGGAGAACAGTCAATGTTTATAATCTGGGTTGCATTTGGAATTGCTCATTGATTGAGAGGGGAGCAAGGATTGCACTTGTGCAGTGGAAAAGCTGTGACATCCCTGAGGCTGCTGGGACCAGCTCTGCTGAGCTCATCATTCCTTTTAGGCACAGAGGTGTTCATGGAGAGCAAGAACAGATAAAACCCACAGAGGGAATTACTTTTATCCTTTTATATCTATATGTGGGGAGAGAGATGCAGGTATATATTTAGCTGACAAATATGCTATCTTTGAGCTAATCTCCTTATGATAGCAATGATTCTTCTTCCAAATAGATTTATGCTTTCTTTAACAAAGTACAGGCAGTAAAACACTTAACATGAGCAGCACTACTGGTTAAGTAACTCTTTCAGCATGTGTGCAATGCTGTCTGCAAAACAATACTTGGTGTAGATGACATAATTAGCCAGAGAAATCCAGCAGGGAACCAGCTCTCCTCAGTTTCCCACCAGGATTTCTCTGATGGAATTACAGGAACTGAAGATCTGATCCTGTTATCTGTAACATGTCAGGTAAATTTTAAACTAAATCTTCCAAAGTATGTTCCAACAGGAATGTCTGCTCCACTAAACAGCAGGAAAAGGTGTTCTTGTGTAAAGCATTACCTGAGAAAGGCTTACAGGCTTTGCCACTGAGTGAGGTGGGGATGAACTTGTATGAGGGAAGGAGTGTGCTGTGTGCCTCACCAGCTGGGCAGGAATTTTGTATTTCATAAAGAACATCCTTTGTTTGTCAGGAAAAGTGAAATGATTTCTGTTAGAGATGATCAGCAGTACAGCTTCAGATCGGAGCTGGTGCTGCTGGGGGGTTCCTGGGGAAAAAGTTCCCCTTTTTCTGTGTATTTTGCTGTTTTCTGTGGATTAACCAGGTACATACTATGTGCAACCTGTACTTCCAGCTCTAAACTAGAGGCAAATTCCATCTTTCAACTGATCTGCCCAGCAATATTCACTATTCAGTAGCAGCATAAACACTTTGAATTGATCCAACTCAGATAATATTTTCTTTATATTTTGCCATTTGATAGCGGAACAAATATGATTATTCACTGTCTTTTCCACCAATAGCTTTTTTTGTAAAGCTTGAAGATAGCAAAATACTGAAACACATTTCTCTTGGATCCTTTAACAACTCCAGGCTTGATCCTGTAAGCTGTAGGTAGTGCAAATGCACAGCTAAGCCACTGGTAGGATTAAGGAGGATGCTGTATTTATCTCAAAGGGCAGTAGGAGAAAGTTGACATTAAATTCTGCTGTGCCACTGCAGTCTGAGGTGCTGCATTTCCCCCCCTGCCAGCACAGGGTCCCTGGGCTCCCACCTGCCCTTGCTCCCTGCCAGAACAAGGTGATAGCAGCAGGGAAATCCCAAATATTTAGGGACTGGTCCAGCCTGAGCATCCTCCTGCTCCTTCCCCAGGGGAGACACCCCTGCCTGCCCAGGTGCTTCCCTCTGAGCTCTCAGCAAACTGTGCTCCATGGCAGACTCAAGCTGGCCTTGGGGAAATGTGCAAATAATATTAACAACAACATAGTTCTCATATTTTAACACCATTAAAAAAAAATAAATTGTTCAAATGCATGAGTTTTTTTACCGATTTTGTGAGTAGTTCTCATTTTGTGTTTCATGAAATAAGTGTTCTATCCTCATCTTAACAGAAAAAATATTAAAGATGACTGCAAAAAAATCCCAAACCTCTGCTATGTTAAGATTAACCAAATAAATATAAAACAATTTAAAAATGGTTGAAAATTGATACTGCGAGTTTAATTAGCCTTCAAAACACTGATGCTATAGGTTCTTTATCTCTTCAGCCAGCATTTTTAAATGAAAATACTGAATTAAAAACAGCTTTAGAAGAATAGAAACTGAAATTTACAGTAATACCACTGAGAGAGAGAAAAAACTTCTGCGGTGAGGGAAGAAGGGAGGAGTGTGGGTGTTGTTTCTTTGTGTAGTTTCTCACAATCTTTAGTCTGTTTACACAGAGAAGCTTTTCTGTCATGATATCACTCCACAGTGTATTAAGTAGAAAGCAAATATTCACACAGTGTCAGTGGTTTTCACAGGAGTAGGCACACGATCAAGGTTGAGCATGTATGACTACGTTTGCAAAATCAACGCTTCAGGCAAAGTCTTTCCAAAAAAGGTCCCTGTAATGTGGTGTTGGATAATCACAGATGTGCTGTGGATAAAGCACTTGAGAAGGGAAGGAAATGGATTTGGAACCATGTGAAATCCACTTCAGAGATCCCCCAAAGTCAGGTCCTTGCTGAGGAAGAACATGCAGGAGGCTGGCAGGCAGCTCCTGGTGGGCTGAGGCTTGAAGGAGACGTGAGAATTGCTCTTCTGCTGGATATGGAGCAGACTTGGCCCAGGCAGGTAGGGGGGACCTTCCAGCCCCAGGTGCTCCTGGCAAAAGGTTAAAAAAAAATGTTCTGACAGCCACAGAACAAGTGTCAGAAATGTCACTGCTCTCCATAAAGGCAAGTGAGCGCTGCTGAAAATAGATGGGGCTCTCAGGTATCACTGCAATGCCGTTTTCATGCACACTTAGTCTGGGCAGCTCTCATTAAAACCCAGTGCTGGGCTTTGCTGGAGTCACCTGGCCAGCCCAAGGGCCACTTGGACATGAGTAAACCTGCATGGGACAGCAAACCCTGGGTGGGGATGTCTGCTCAGAGCCACTGACAGGGTTATTATTATATAAATGACACTAATGCTCAGCAGTGCTGAATATCCATTATATATATATATATATATATATACATATATATGTGTGTGTGAGAGTATTAATTATATATATATATTTATATATTGCATGCTTAATATATAATTATATATTCAATTATATAAAATGTATCTTGTTATATAAAATAAACTAATGCTCAGAAGTGCTGAACATCAATTATATATATATACATTTGTGTGTGAGCATTAATGATATATATATTTATATATATTATATTTAATATATAAATATAATATATAATAATATAATAAATATAATATCATATATTTTATTATATAAAATATAATTTATTATATAAAATAAACTAATGCTCAGCAGTGCTGAACATCAATTATGTATATACATATATATATGTGTGTGTGAGCATTAATGATATATATATTTTTATATTACATATTTAATATATAATTATATATTTTATTATATAAAATAAACTAATGCTCAGCAGTGCTGAACATCAATTATATATATACATATATATGTGTGTGTGAGCATTAATGATATATAATTATTTATTTATGTATTGCATATTTAATATATAATTATATATTTTATTATATAAAATGTATTTTATTATATAAAATAAACTAACGCTCAGCAGTGCTGAACATCAATTAGATATATTATATACATTATATATTATATATAATATTATATTATAATATATTCTATTCTAATTATAATTATATTATAATATATATAGTATATATATTATATAAATTTATCTGTGTGTGAGCATTAATGATAAAATGTATTTTATTATACAAATATAAAATGTATTTTATTATATAAAATAAACTAATGCTCAGCAGTGCTGAACATCAATTATATATATACATTTATCTGTGTGTGTGTGTGAGCATTAATGATATATATATATATTTATATTGCATGTTTAATATATAATTATATATTTTATTATATAAAATGTATTTTATTATATAAAATAAACTAATGCTCAGCAGTGGGGTTCCACTGAGGTCACAGATCTAATGCATTTGCTACAAGTGCCTTTCAGTTTGGATTTTGGGGGTTTTTTGCAGCTAAACAGATATGCAAGCTTAAATGAACAGCTTTTGGGGACAAAACCTGAACAATATCATAGAATAGGTGTTATCAGCCCAAAAATGCCAGTATTGGGAATGCCATGTAGGGAGAGTTCAGGCTTCATAAAGGTATTTTCAATGTCTTTTCAATCCTTTGTATTTATGTATGCCTTCTATTGACTTTGTTAAATCCTGGGGAGTAGCAAAAATGTCCATCCCTTAAATAAAACCTGTAAGTAAAGTCTGACAATTGCAGGCTGTTTTATTAACTTATATATAAATATATAGATAAAGCCATTATGAGAACCTGATTTTTAGTTACATTAACATCCCTCTATATGAACTTTCCCAGGGTATAAATTATAGTGGAAAAGCATAAATGAGAACCAGACTCCATGAGGATAAGCAAAATAAAATTGATAGCTGTATTAACTGATAAAATTTTGTTACACTTGAGCATTTCTCTTTTTCCTAATATTTTGAAGACCACACTCAAGAGGGCACAGCTAGGGAATATTTTCTGCAGCCTGGGTGGGATTTCCTTGCTCCTCCAAAGCCATGTCTCCTTCTTGAGAAAATAACTCCTACTTCATCTACATATTAATTTCATGGATATTCAGAAGAAGCACTTATGTTACAAACTATAATGTAGGGAATGAATGAAACACACTGCTCTGCTCTGTCATGCATGTGGCTCCAGAGAAGCAAGTGGCAATAATATCAAAACAATCACTTTTGATTGAAACAGAACAGCTTTACATGGACAGATGTAAATTCAAACTTTGGAAAGTTCATAAAGCCAAGGTTTGTAAGTTTAGTCACTTTCTAGAAACTGACTTCAAGTGTTTGCTTTGAATGTAATAATATAAATAAGTGTAAGCAAACATTCTATTACAGTAATGTGACAAAAAGATTGGGCCTTGTAAATTGATGGTTGGACTTGGTGAACTTAAAGGTCTTTTCCAACCTTTCTGTGAAAAAGAGAAATATACAGGGTAACTAGCATTAAACCAACTAGAAGAGTATTTTCATGCTTTTATATGCTTTGCAAAGCATGCATCCAGTGTGATATGTACTGTCTCAGATGCCATTTTCATTCTTTGATGCTTTCTGCATTAGATTAACAGCACTGTGTGGTCTGGGAGGAGCAGAGGAACCGAGGAACACGCTGCTTCCTTTCTGAATAAAACCCAACGTGCCTCGCTCCAAGGTCTGGGTGCCATTTCCACAAGTGGAGTTCACTCAATAAAAACCATTATAATTCAAATGGCACATTCCTGGGGCTGTGTGCTCAGAGAGCTCTGAGCCTGCCCAGCTGGGCTTGCTCTGCCCTTTGGGTGCCTCCTGAACATCCCCATGGCTCCATCCCAGGCACTCGCGGTGCCAGCGCTGGCACAGAGCAGCATCCTGCACCCCAAACTGGCTCTGTGCACCTTCAGGAGTCTGCTCAGAGCACAGGCAGAGTCAATTAAAAAAACAAAACAAAAAAAAGACAGTTCCTGTAGACATAATTTTCTAAACCTGAGAGTTTCAAGCTCTCAAGAGCTGATTTGTTCCCAAGGGAAAGGCTTTGGGTGTCACCCTGAGAATCTGGTATTGTTTTTCATAGTTTCTAGACACTTTCCCAGGAAAGTCACTATAAACATAGATGTTTAGACATTCCATGAAAGAAATGTCTTTTGATGGACATTTTTTGTGATCAGTGTGGTTGGGAAGGTGGTAACCTGACTGTCCAATCCCTGGTGGTTGTTGAGAATCTATAAATACTAAAACAACACAATAAAGTCTCTCTTCCTTTATCCCACATCGAGCTGTGTCTGTGTGAATCATTTCGTGTCTGACAGTGACATTTGGGAACTTTTATTCTCTCAAAGACTGTTGTGTAAATAAAGTTTTACTTTCCCAAAACAAAACATAGGTGAGTGTTTCTCAGAGAAACATTCTGAGAGTGTTTTTCTCTTGCACCACAAATGAGATGAGGGAGGTGTTGTTCCTTCTACCAATCAAGATAACCTGTATTGGAACACCTTATAAAAAGAATTGAAAAACATCAAAATAAAAACTTTTACCTCAAAAAAAAACCCCCTCTGGCTGCTGCATGTGTGATGGGAACCCTCACTCTATACTTGGTGTTCTCAAATGACAAGTTCCTGTCCACAAACTGTGATTTTGTATTTCAGAAAGAGGGTGTTGTAAAATCATTGTTGTGTGCAAAGTCCTGCAGTGCCCAGCCTCCAGCACAGCTCTGCTCTGGCACTCTGCAGCTCATCACTACACACACATCACTACAGGCTCTGAATCTACAGCCAGCCTGACTAAAGTTGGATTATTAAATCCATAATCCTTCATCTGAGTAAGTGCTCTCGTTTTAAAAACGTGGTCAGTGGGGATTGCTCAGGAGGGGAAGTGCTCCAGAAAAAAAGTGCATTTATATGTAAAACTGCTGTGTTTGAATGTAGAAGAAAATCATATTGAATTTTGTCTTTTGTGGGTTTTGTTGGGGAAAAAAAAAGAAACAAAACTTCTGAGGGACAAAAATCTATAGTGTTTGGTTGAAAGGCAGTGACCTTAGAAACAAAATGCTTTTGTTAGAAAAATTCCTTAACCCACTCTGTTGACCAGTTTGAATAAAATGATTTATTTAAAGGTTCAAGAATAAGTTTAGAGAACAAAAATTGATACTTTAGTGCATGCCTTATGATCCTGGATAGCATAGCAGACAATTAACATTGTTTACTGAAATAATTACCCTCCACTCCTCTGCTAATCACAGCCACAGCGGTTTAAGCCACCACATTTATACAAAACAATTAATATGTACATCTTCACAGAGAACTGTTGCATAGTTTTAATATTAATTTAACAAATGTAATCCCTGTGAATGAGGCTTATCATTGAAATAGCAATAGGACTTTTGGGGTGTTGCTAAGCAGTTTTGTAATTACAGGGATTGGCTACAAACTGCTCTTGTGAGGAGAGGCAATGGCTCATGAAAATGCATCAACCATTCATACCCTGCATACTCCCCTGGTCCCTGTAGGGCACCAGCTTCTTCCTGCACAGATTCATCTCAATTTCCACAGAAGGAGAAAAGATTGTAAAATCAATAAAATCATTATGGTTGCAGCTAATCTATTTTAAAGAAATCCTTGTAAGCAATGTGCTCCGTTAACACAATGAGCTGTGCTGCTGTGGCTTCCCAGACACCAAGAGAAGCACACAAACCCTCTGGTCTGCAAGTGTCTGACAAGTGTTTACATGTTCACATTCATTAGGAGATTCACTCAGGCAATTCACACTTGATTAATTGATTATCCCACGGTGACAGTTCATTTTTTGAAATGCCTGCCAACCTGTGAAGGAGCAGGACATCAGACCAGTGACAAAAGACATTGATGAACAAACACCACCCTTACTGAACAGCTGCTGGAGTGACACACCAGCATCTACAGAGTTTAATCAATGCCTCAAAGACTAAAGACTGATTATTTCTTTTCTGTGCATTTATGAATTGTTAATGCAATCAATACATATTAGCTTCGTTTGTTGTTTGGTTAAAATGTAATATGAATTTTCCAAGTTAAGAGTTGCCTTAATATCAGGTTTCATACAGTGAAATTTATGAGTCCTTGCAGTTTTATGAGGTTTTATTGATGCCTAGAAAGCCAAGCATAATTTCTGACTTTGTTTATTCCAGCATTACAGAATTAGTAAGAGTAGACATTGCTGGGCCCATTGAATAAGTTAATTTCCTTGGCAATGTGTGCATTTTGAATTTTCTTGAATTAGGTCAGAAAAAGTGGATGTGTCAGCACAAGCCAGTAAATAGCAACTGCACTGCAAGAGGATTTCAAGCTAGAGCAGTGCAAGGGAGAAGCTGTAAACCAGAGTAAATTACCCCCAGACAGAACATGTGGGGAACAGATCATCCCTTGCTTAAACAGTACTGCAGTCCATTGAATTACCTAATAGACAAGTTTGGCCCAATATTAATCTGCAGCAGATGTTTGACTAATGAAAGATTTGAAAGAGCTTGAGTGTATAGAAATAATTCCCTGATATTGCAGTGTACTGCTTTCAGAGCTTGTTTTTGTCTCATGCAGTAGAAACAAAAGTGCAGAAGTCACAGTGTGAGTTTTCAGAACAATCACTTGGGTTTGGAGTATAAAGAAGGAAGAATCCCAAATCATTAAATTACTGCAGTGAAGTCAGAAGCAGAGTGATCTGGGACTCAGCCATGGGCAGGTATTGTTTTGAGCTTTGATGAGACAAGCATTCAGATTGCTGCTCTTCTCACATCACCCATCTCTATTCCTCTCCCTCCACAGCATCCTCCTTCCTTGCACATTCCACACACAGGGTGATGGGGCAGGGCTGTGCTGAGGTTCTTTGGTGCTCCTTTGTCACTGGGAAGCTTCTGTAGCTCACCTCAGTCCTGACAGCCCTGCCTAAAGACCTGAATTTGTTCTCCAAAAGTCAGGAGGAGTTATCACTGAATTCAGTTCCATTTTCTACAACCACTGCTGTTGCCTTGTGAAGTGCAAGATTTCTTGATCTGATCCTGAAGTTGATGATTTCAGGACCAGTCCTCTCTATGTTTCTCACTTTTTGCATCACTGTCTCACACATTCCTGGGTGAACCCCTCAATTTTTGGTCTTTGGCTCTCAGGAAGTTCTGACCATGGGCTGCTCTGGGTGTGACCAGGATGCCACAAACAAATTCAGATGAAGAACAAGGAGAGCCATCACACCATGTGCCTTCTGAATTAAGTGATTGTCTGGGAGCCACAGAAAGAGAATTCTATGGAGAGAAATTAAAAGATTGTGCTTTTTTGCCAACATAATAGGAGTTCTGTAAGAAATAGAAGTGCTCCTGGGTTAGGGCATAAACTGTGTGGAAGTAATGAGAATACTGAAGAGCCTTTACCTGGCAGCAGTTTATTCCAGAATAGCTTGCCTTACATTTTCTTCTAAACCATTACACAGTGCTTGGTGCTGAAGACAGGATATTTTAATGGATAGAAGGGCTGCTGATCTGAGCCACCATGGCAATTCCTCTCCTCCTAATAACAGAGGCTTCTGTCATTTCAGTGACAATTAGCAGGCAAATCCTATTACAGGAATAAGATCACCTAATCCTCAACCCTGGTACCTGCTATACACTATGATATTGTTTTAATTTTAAGACCTGTGCAGGCTACAATACTTGGTGCAAAAAGTCCAGAAAATTCTGAAATTGTGTTTCAGAAATGACAAGTTAGACATCTGCTATTTCAAAATTATTACTCCAGCCCTTTTAATTGACATAACTTCTTTTCTGTGCTGTTCAGAGTGGTAATGGTAGGAGACCCAGCACGATCTGAAGTGTCACTAGCAATTTTCCTCTTTGCTGCATTTTTAACTTGTTTACAAAGGTAGAAAGCAAGAAAAAGATACTTGGGGAGAGCCCACCAGGTACATTCTCCACTTGGTGTCTGTACCCTTTAAAACTTGCTCACCAGGTGCAGCAAGGAGAGAGAAGCACCAGAGGAGTGAATGCAGGAGCAGCTGAGCCTGGAACAGCCCAACTCTGCTCCCAGAACCTTCTCCAGCTCCTGCAGCTCCATCCTCAGGAACAGGGGACAGCCCCTCAGCAATGAGGAGATCCAGGCTTTATTTAACAGTGGGAACTGCCTTAGGGCTTCTTGCTCCCTTGGGTTTTGTCTTTCTTTGTAACAGGAGGAGGGCTCACTCCTCCAAACAGGTAATCTAGCCAAAATAGGCAAGTTCAGGGAGACCTGTACTTTCTGATTACCTGAAGAACAGAACAATTCCCATGAAGGTGGATATTAGGAGAATGTCTCACTCTTGCACAAGCTGTCTTTGGACATGTTGGATAATGAACTTGTGCTTTTCCCCCTGTACCTCTAGCTAGGTCTTCTCTAGGGGACTTTCTACTGTTCAGTATCTCAGGTTTTGCAAAGTATTTAGCACTAGTATAAATCTGCTGACACAGAGTTACCAGTAAGTGATAGATTGAGATCTTTCTCTTTAAGAAAACACCATCTAGCAGTCTGCCTACAGACCTTGAACCTATGAGCAGAACTCAGCCCCAAAAGCTGGGCCATCACTTTAAGCAGTGTGATGTTACTAAGGACTCTCCATATCAATGCACTTTAAAATCTGATCATTATAATTTCTGTTTCACAGAGCTAGAGTAAGTGCTGTGGCTCTCTGTTCCCATGATTCATGCTATTCCTGGCCTTTTATTGTACTTAATAGTTCCCTGGATTAATTTAACAGTGAATTGCAGGCTCAGACTGCTGAAGGTGCTATCTTGGACTGATGCTCTTTCCAGTTAGCACAATTAAGTATCAGTTACAGCAATGAAACAAAGCAATGAACAATCCTTAAAAAGAACATTGTTATCATTTCTCACAAAAATCTATATATTATTTTCAGCAACCTACATTACTCATTTCCCTTATTCTTCCCCAAAACTCAGAACAGACTTACTCAGTAACCCTTACAATTACAAGTATCAGTAATAATAAGACTCTTTGTCCTGCTTTGTGTTTTGCTACCCCGAGACTCTAAATCTGTTCCTTTTCTCTTCCATGTTATCTTTAACATCTTTATAACAAAAGTGCTGCAAAAGCTATTGGAGAAAGATCAGTCTGTCTGACAACATCATTCTTTGCAGCGTGGTGGATTTTGAAAAGAGGCCACCAGCTCTACAAGATGAAGCAGTATTTTCTTTAACAAAGGAGGATAAGCATCAGAGGCATCTGGGGAAAACCTCTGATTCAAAGTGCTGCACTGTGAATATGAATTCTAACCAATAATGAACAAAAAGCAGACTATAATGTTCAGTAAGCTGAGTTCAACTCTGTTGAAGCAGGGGCTGCAGGAACTGATAAATTCTTGGGACACACTTGAAAGAGAATCAAGAAAAGTTACTCTTCTCTCCAACAGTCTTTGAATCAGGTTTTCTAAAGCTATTTTTAAAGTACATGGACCTCCACCTGCTTTAGAAGCCAACATAGTCATTAAGCAAATTAACTATTTATGTGTTTGAGTGGCTAAAGCAATCCAAGGAACACCCATGTGCCCAGGGCACCAGAAGTTTGGAAGCAGAGGTGTCACTGGAACCTCCTGAGACTGACCCCTGTTGCTTTAGGGCTTTCCCACTCTAACTTTCCTCCAGAAATGCCTGTAGGATTTCTGCATTCTGTCCCCTCCCAGTCCCACTCACTTCCATAGGGGCTTGCAGTGTCTGGGCAGAGGGACAGGACTGAATGGAAGCACAGCTTAAAGGATGAGCTTGCAGCAGCTGTAGCAATGTGCATCACTTCTGCATCACTCTTTGGGAAAGATGAATTTTAAAACAGACTAACCATTCTGAAGCTTTGGTTATTTCCCCAGATGCATCTTTCTGTTATTTCAGGTTTAGAAAGAAATGTGAGAAGATATCTGAAATCTGGATGTTTGCAGGAGGTTCAATGTGGTTTTTGTCAGCAGCTGGAGTGTATCTAACATGATCTGTACACAGCACTGCTCACTGCTGGATGAGCAGCATGGGAGGGGAGGAGAGCTCTGCACCCTCAAGGACTCATCCTAAAAAGTTTTCTGAACAGTGACAAAGCAAATAGGGCTTCTGAACAAATCTGGGGCTGGAAGTTTTCCCTGTAAACTTGAGTGAGGCTGCAAAAAGCACCATTAAGTGCAGGCACATTTACTGCTGACCATCTTTCTGCACTGGCCCAGTGAGGAAATGCAGCTTTCCAGCTGGGTGGTTATTTGCATCTGGTGTGGAGCACTTATAATATGTTTTACCTCAATCTCCTTTTGGAGAGATTATTTCTGGTTTATAGTTCAAACCAAATGCATAGCTTTAGATGCATTTCTGGTACTATTCCCTTTAAACTGGAGCTTTAATATCCATAAAGTCTGTGAGCTCCTAAAATTATTGTGTGGACAAACAGACCTCTTTCTGTTGAGGTATGCTAGGTCTCAGCTTACTTTTTTCCCCTTTGTTTGGAATATTTAGTTACCTTAAAAACAATCCATGGACTCAAAAATGTAATGTAGAATGGTTCCCACATATTCTGCACACCCTGACCTGGCCACCCCTCCTTGGAGGCTCCAAGCCATGGGGGTCTGGCTGCAGCTCCTCCTTGTGATGGGGAACAGTGAAATTATCAGTGAAACAACCTGTGGATTGTCCCATTCTGTGTCTAAAAACCCTGCTTGGCCACCTGGGTTCCCATTTCCCAGGTGCCCCACAGGCAAGACACAGCTGTGGAGAAGATGGACATACAATCCAAATGCAGCTGTGCTTTAAAGGAAGCTCAGTTTTGTGAAACTCCTGACAAAGAACAGTTAAGCTCTCTAAATAAAAGAAATAGAGACAGATTCATGCAACTGGGCTGTAAAAACAGTCACTACATGTAACAGGTCTCATAAATGCTTTGTTTAGGGAGCAAAGTCACAGCCAGAAAGCAGAATTGCCTTTTCCCAAGGTGAGCCTCTAACACCACACACTTCTTCATGGAGAAGGAAATGGCAAATACTTTGCTTCTATCAAGGCCAGAATTCTGTGCTTGCTTCTGACTCTGCTAAATGACTACAAGAAGATGGTAATTGCAGCTGCTCTTGTGGCAAATAGGGTTTCTCTTGGAATATGAATAATTAGGCCTTCATTTGAATGTTTTAACAGCATCAGTGGTTGGTTGCTAAAAGGACAGAAACACAGAAACACTTAATTAATGAATACTAAAATATTCAGAATTTTTGAAATGCTGTCTCAGCAGTTCTTTGTGGAACATCTTTCATTTTAATCACATGACTATCTGCTAGTGGTGGCATGGAAGCTGTGATGAAAGCAGCTGAATGCTGTAAAAATGCATTAAAAAAATCCACACACCCTTCTGAACTCAGTAGGAGCCAGCATTTGGCTTGCACACCCTAATTTGAGGAATCTGAAATCTAATTAAGATTAAATTGCAACAAAAATATACAAAGATGAAGGGACAGAAGGATGCCTTGGCTGTTTCAGGTAGGGACGGAATGCAAACAGCAGGTGTGGGTGAGGGAGATGGGGGCAGCTCAGTCCTGAGTCCTTAAAGTCTGAGTTTCTTTTCCTACACAAAAATATAACTAACTTAAAAATCCAGCAAGGCTGGTGCTGCAGAAGTCCCAAAGGCTCCAGTGAAGGGGGCAGAGGTGCTGAGCTGGCAGCTGTGAGTGCTGACAGTGCTGCTGCTCTGCTCACAACCACTGAGGGCAGAAAGAAAAGCCTCCACCCTTGGAAGGGACTCTGGTGATGGCACATCCAGGACTGGTGTGAAGGGTAAATCAAGTATATCTCAGCCTTTGAAGCTGAAGGGGGAAAAAAGGAAAATTCCCTTGTCTGTCCTGTAGATTTCTAATTTCTAATCTGTGATTTCACAGAGGAAAGAAATTGTGGGACTAAATTTTTTTTAGGAACGATGTCCTTGGCTTATTAATTCACTTTATGCACTGTCCAACTTGGGGGGAAGGGCTGCATTTGTGTGTGGGTGTTATTATTGTAGGAAATGTCTTACTTAATTATTATCTACTGAAACATCACCTAGGAGATACTCTTCCTCTGACATGCAGCTTGATACTTCATGCAGAAAGAGGTAACTCTTCCATAGTTCATTAAATTATGTTGTGGTGAACTTATCTCCACTGGGTCGCAATTAAGAAGTGAAGCCACTGCCTTTGGAGGGAAAGGCAGAGAATAATCAGAATATACTGAATATATAATTTGATCTCTGGAAATAAGCAAGAGGAAAAATATGGTGTGCAAACGTGTAGACATTAAGAATGTATTATGTTCCAAAGATTTGTATATGGAAGTATAATATAATTATATCATTACTGTTTCTTAGAAATATTTAGTGCTGTAAAAATTCCAGGTGTTCTTTCTAAGTTTGTTAACTACTGTAAGGTAACTGCAGTAAATGTACATTTTCCTTCCTACTTCCCTTGTCTCCATTGTAGCACCCTGGGAGCTTCAGTCATGCTGGTTCTGGACCCATTGCCTATTAACATGCATTATAAAACTGCAGTAAATTTTATGTTATAGTCTCACTGAATTAAAAATTTTCAGTTTAATAATATTTTTTTATTTATTTTTCATTTAAAAAAAAAGTTAAAGTATCTATCAGAACCAGTCTCTCTGTATGTTTTCCCAAAAAAGCCCCACAAAGCTCCTTTCATTAGATAATTTCACAGGTGAAGAACAGCAAAGGAAGTTGTCTCAGCTGATGTTTCTCAGACCTTCTTGCCCACCATTCTTCTGCTGCACAGATCTTTTTTTTTCCTGTTTCACTTACATGGGGGAGATACACTCCTTTTGTTCTTAACACTGTTGTTATAATGGTTTGGTAAGGTCTGTCCATTTGGCTTTTCTCCTATAAAATATAAATCATGCCAAGAAGCTTTCTGCAAGTACTGGTGGCAAACACCACTGGATCACGCAGGGATGTGGCTGGTTCAACCTGAACACACCTACACCACCAGTGCAGAGGTGTTAAAGAACATTGGTACATCCTTCAGCAACTTCATTCCCTTCACTAGCACGAGAATGAGCAGCTCATAAATGCAGAATAATGGGAATTTTAATTATGTAGTGATTTAAGGATGCCTCCTGTTTACAAGGAAATAGCATCTCCTGAGCTGAATGAAGGCAAGGGGAAGATTTCAATTTGACAGCTCAGAGAAAAGCAGATGATTCATTTCCACTGTCAGTATTGGCTGGTCACAGTACCCAAGTGAACTCGGTGGCTGAGGTGCTGATGTTTGTTTTGAGCACCTGAATGATATCCCAGTTCTGTTCACAGACTTTAGGATGAGTTTTAAACAATTACAGTGAACTACATTAAAGTCTCAGTGAGTACAGAATTGCTTTGCTATGGTATAAAATTCCTGGTCTCTGCCTGCAGGGGGGTATATTTACTTTTGTGACCATTTGAATCCACACCTTCTCATTTGTTCACGGTGGAACAGTGAGCAGAGTTTGTTTTCCTGTATGAGACAGATAAGCATCATCATGTTTTCCTGAGCAGCTGCACACACAATTAGGAGGGCCCAATTAAAGTTGTATTCCATTCACACAGAGTGGCAGTGATTGCTGTCTGTAATTTCTCCCATGGTTTGATTTGGGGGTATTAAATTGTGCAGGGCTTCATTAACAAATGAATCCAAACCAAACAACAATAAAAAAATGCAGCAAGTTGGGAACTGGTGTGTAGGACCTTGGTCCTTTTGCACTCATTTGAGAAAAGGAGCCTCCCACCCCCCTCAAGTAGCCACTGGGCAAGTGAGCAGTTTCCTCTGTTTTGGCTTGTGCTTTCTCCTCCTGGCCACAACAAAGATCTGTGTGTGTCCTCTGCTTCCACATCAGCCACTCTGACTGCAGTGGTCAAAGACTCCTGTAAAACCAACCTGAAGTAATTGTAAAGCCAATGCACCTTTGTTTGTCCCAAGCATTATCTGCACCTTCATTCCAGGAAGCTCAGCACTGCCAAATGGGAGGAGAAAGGTAAATGCATTAGAATTCAAAAGGCACAGGGCAGTGGAGCACCAGGTGCCTTCTGAAGGATGAGGAGTTTCATTCACAGCCTGCCTTTTTTCCCTGCCGAGGCTGTTCTGTACCAATTGCTCCATACAGGGATTTGATGTCCCTGCCTTCCCCCAGCCCATGTAACTGTGTGCACATCCATCCTCAGTGCCACAGCAGCTTCTGCTTTCAGCATTTAGGGATGTCCAAATCTGCAAACACAGATTTCTTGGCAAATGAGCAAAAAACATCAGACGTGCAATCCCTGTCAAGAGTCGTGTGAGAAACGTGAGGCTTCCAACCAAGCACAGGAACAGAAGCCCCCAAAGAGTCCATTTCTGTAAATATGGATAGAGATTCTAAAGAAAAGAGGGGAAGAGCATCTCTGAATTTCCCTCATGTGCAGAAGGGACAGTACAGGAGGGGCCTGGCAGGAGGAACATTTTGACACTCAATCACCACACAGATCTTCTGAAGTGGCTGAGACCAAAAAGTGACAAAGATATGACTTAATTTCACAAGCTGCAGAATATTCTGAGCCTTGGGCAGCAGACCCTCGAGGCATTGAGCAGAGTTAGCAGCTGAGCCACTCAGATGGGGAAGTGTTTATTGCACTATTGCTGTGACAGTGTCTTAGAGGAGAGGGCCTATGCAGAATAAAATTAAAATCTGTTAACCACCCTGTGCATATCAAGTGGTGACAGATCTCAAACCAGCCATTTCTCTTCAAAAAGAGATAGGTTGTTTGCTTGGAGAAAATTATAAAGATGTCCCCAAGAAGCTGATCTTGAGTAGGGCCCACACAAGATCATTTACTTTGGATGTTTGCTCTCGTGAGTGGTGCTAAAACAGTGAACTGGCAGTTTTGATGCTGATACACAAAGAAAGCCAAAATAGGGAATAAAAGCACCTTTAATTTCAAGCTCCACTAGAATCATGAAAGGAAAATTGATGTTTACTAAATGAAAAAGGATGATATTGCTGGAGAGAGGAAGTTTTGGTTAAGCTTTTAAGAGAATATTAATAACTCTCAGAAATGGAAACATATATTATAAAACATGTTTAAAATGGCATAAACTGCAGAAAATCCAGGAAGTATTTTAAACTGACTTAAGCTCCTCAATATGTTATTATGTTTTAAAAATCATGCAAATTGAATGATTGCTGACATATGGAAGGAGTCTTTCTAGAGCAGACACATTTTCTATGGAAAATTAAATACAGTCTTATATTTGGAATAAACGTTTTGAGGTGAAATTAAAGTCTGCTGACCAACTTTTGAACATTTTAGTAATGCTTCTGCAAATTTCCAGGGGAATCTTAGGTGCATGGGGGCTCATTCCCTGGGAATACACTTTCAGGAAGCTGCCATTCTGAGAGCCCTCTGACATGGTGCAGAGGAGTTTTGCCCGTGATATGTTGCCAAGCACCAAAAATGAATGCAGCTCAGAGATGGCAGGTTGCTTTTTATTTTGCCAGACACAACAACAAAGTGTCAACCTCTGACAGTTTTTAAAACTAAGCTTTAAAGGAAATATCAAACCTTTTTTTTTGTTTTTTTTTAACCAGTCAGAGAAGAAATGCTCACAGAAAGAGGATAGGGAAATCTGTGGAAGTGAAAGCTGCCCTATGGGAGTGAATCAGCACTACATCACTCTGGTTTAATGCTGATAAATCCATTTAGGATTAGGTGACATGATCTTTATGCCATCAAATAAATGGGCAGTGGATCTGGTTCAGCCATCTGATGTGTGTGGAAGTGCACTGTGAACCCAGTGCACTGGGTTTGGTGATCATATCCTTCAAATGGTTTGGTCTTTTGTCATGGTATCTAAAAGTCCTTAGGTACCTCGAATCCTCTGCAGAGAATTCCCTTTATAAGAGGAAATGGAAACAGTGAATGGGTGAATTGCCTGATCTAACACAATAGTGCACAATCTATGAGCAGTAGGGCAAGACAGGAACAAATCACAGCAGCTTTGAATCCCAGCTCCACAGCCTGAACACCTCAGAGCTGTCACTCCTGTGAAAAACTTGCTGATGGTTGACAGGAAATTCTGGTCAAATAAATGCTGGTCTGCCATGCTATAGCATAAGAGCTGTAATTGCTTTACTAGACTTTGGGCTCAAGAATGTTAAAAGAAATGAAAAAAAAGAAAAAAAAAAGAAAGAAAAGGAAAAAAAAAAAGGGGGAAAAAAAAGCAGTGCCTTCTCAATATCACATAATAAATAAATGCTGCATTTTTTATAAGACTGACAAGAATATGTCATAGTTATGAAAGCAGGGAGAAGGTTGTAGAACACAATCTCTGTATAGTACACTGGTGATGAAACAGCTTATTCATAATTGCTTTCTACACTAGACTACATTTCTTTTGAACAGATTTGCACTGGCAGTGGGGTGCAGGGTTTCCTTTGAAACCATCTGGCCAGTGTTTGATCCCTTCGAGCAGTAGGCTGATGAAGTCATTGCTAGCACTTCTTTCCAATGTGACAAACAACCAGGTTCACATTCACAGTCTAAACCACAACCATTTCAAGCAGCAGAAAAGGGAATATCATAATTATAAGACCCTACTAAATGCCTTGCTTTGGCAGGCAAGGAAATAGATATTTCTCTTTTCATCCCAATAACTGCAGACCATTGTGAACCAGCCTGCAGGGAAGTTCTTTGGGGAACTTCAGTTTAAGAAGGCTCAGAGTATATGACTGCAGAAGGTTCAGCCACTCTTGAGTTGGCAGAATTACCCTCTCACAAATAACAGATGTTTCTTCTGCCTCAAAAGAGCACCAGCAAGTCACCTCACCTCTGACACAGTCACCAGATTCTCTGCTCATCATTTCTGCTGATACTGGCAGTAGAGAAACAGATTAAATGGCTTCTAGCTTATAAAGAGCAGTAAGTTGTAAATGGCAGGAAAATGACTTCCAAAATTCTACAATGCTAGTTCATTTTCAACTGTATTTATAGGAAGTTTCCATTCTGGCAAACAGTGCACCGGGACAGCATTATGGAAATGTACAATGAGCATGGAAATGTGCATAAGAGTGTAGTTTGTGAGTAACAAGGTGTGTGTGCTCTGAATAAGGAACTTTCAGTGGAGCTGTAGTACTGGTATTTCCTCAAGACTGCTGCAATATTTGCTAAAGAATACAGAGAACATAGAAAAAAGGGCAAAACCCAAACTGGCATCAGTTCTAGGACCAAGGCTAAATATTTTGTTACTGTAAAGTGTTTTTTTTCATGTTCAGTATCTTGTCACAGACAGGAGAATTATGCATTAGCATTAGGATGGGGATACATTTATTAATTTTTTCTTGTGCACCATGTGCAAATGTGTTTGGCTTAGAACAAATCCTTTAGTGTGTCTGTTTAAGAATAATGGTATGATTATTGCAGAAGGAAAGATTTGATATCATGAGATCATAGAGTTGGAAAATGGTTTGGGGAGGAAGAGAACCTTGAAGATAATCCAGTTCCAACTCCACTGCCCTGGGCCAGGGACACCTTTCACTAGTTCAGGTTTGTTCAAAGCCTCATCCATTCTGGCCCTGAATACTTCCAGGGACAGAGCATCCACAGATTCTTTGAGCAACCTGTGCCAGTGCCTCACAGGGAAGAATTTCTTCCTTGCATCTGATCCAAGCCCACCTTCTTTCAGTTTGAAGCCATTCCTTCTTGCCCTTTTGTCCCAGGCCCTTGTCCCCAGTCCCTCTCCAGCTCTCCTGGAGCTGCTTTTGGCTCTGGAAGGGGCTCTGAGCTCTCCCTGGAGCCTCCTCCTCTCCAGGTGAGCACCCCCAGCTCTCCCAGCCTGGCTCCAGAGGGGCTCCAGCCCTTGGAGCCTCTCTGTGGCCTCCTCTGGACTTTCCCCAGCAGCTCCAGCTCCTTCCTGTGCAGGTGGGGTCTGACCTGGGTGGGGCAGAGGGGCAGAATCACCTTCCTTGACAGCCAGCACTGATGTCCAGCCCAGCACAGGGCTGGCTCTCTGGGTAGCCACTGCACACATGCAGGGCATGCTGAGCTTCTCAGCCACCAAATCCCCAAGTCCTTCACCTGCTTTCCATCCACCCCTGTATTTGTGCTCTGACAGGGGGTATATATAAAATTATGCAAGGAGAATTATTACGATAAAATTGTGTTCCTCAATGGGGTATAACTATTTCTCATACCACTTCTTTGTTTTTATCCCTAGTAAGAGCACCCTTCATACATGCCAAGAAAATAACTGTCCTAAGTGAAATTATTGTCTCTTTAATGACCACAGGAATATCTAATGTATTTAATATATTGCTTTGGGAAATCTATTTCCCCTATAGATTTATAATCTGCCCACCCCAAATGCTGTCTGTCTTAAATATATCTGCTCAGAGTGATGTGTGTTATATAAATAAAACTACACAGAGAGCATGTTTGTCAATCAGCAAAAAGGGCCCTACAGCCTCTATCCGGGGCACGTGTCCTTCGTAAGAGCTGGTTTCCAACAGATAAATGTAATCAAGGTTTATATGCTCACAGAAGCCAACAGGATGGAATTTTTTCACTTGAAAGATCAGAAGAAAATTGTAACTAATGTTGTGGAAAATTACTTTGATATTGCTTTCTCAGTACAGCATCACAATTAGGTAGCAATGTGAAGCACAGGGAAAGAATAAATGAATAGTAACAAATCAACACAAACAGCTACTGTCAGGAGTACTTTGCTCAGTGAAAGTAATGTAAGCATTACTTAAAGTTTTATGACTGTGGATTTTATACTGGTTTAAGTAGTATATCAAGGTCTCACTGTCATGCTTGCTAGGACTAAAACAATCAAGAACAATTTCCAAAACAGACAGATAAAACTGAAGTACCAAAGTATTTGTATTAAACTTGTTTCATAAGTTGTTCTACCCTTAATTAAAGATGACTGAACACGCTAACAATGAAAAATGTCCTTTTGGACAATGCAAAGGCTCCTCCTATGTTGCTTTTCAGTGGAAAATGAGTGTTACCAACTTCTCTCCAGCCCTGCTGAGGAGATTCCAGCGTCTGGCAGATGTGTTTTACTACACAGGAAATACAAAAGCAAAGGCCAGTACAGTATTCTCCATGCAGAATCTGTTTTCCTAAGTAGCTTAATGATACATGCATTTGTTCAATTCTCTGGAGAGAGCAATCAGGTAAGCAAATTATAGCAATATCCCATCTCCATTAGACCTGGGCCCCTTTATGGAGAAACACTGAGCAGAGAGAGGGAAGGATCCTTCTCAGCACACCAAAAATGTCACCTGTGATTGACAGATTTTCACAGGAGACTGTCTAGAAAGGAAATATGCCAACATGTTTTTATAAATGAAATGAATGGATATTTTTTCCTGTGTTCTTTAAGTCACCTAACATGTTTTAAGTGATAACTGGTATCATTTTCAAAAGCAATGGATATGAGGAGTTTCTCAGTCCACTGGGAGTTGAAAGCACTTAACACACATGAAAATCAGCCAAACACAAATAAAAGTAATTGTACTGAGCATCTTTTACTCAAGGGTACAGTCTGGTTCCTATTAACATAAATAGTAATTGAATGTGAGAATTGAGGAATTGATCACACACCTTTGGCAGTAACAGCATCGTTGGCATGTTTGTGTTTTAGGTACTTACAGAGAGTTTCCCTGCCAGGGGTAGGAGCTCTGTTCAAACTTGCTTTTATTTAAATATGCTTGGGTGTCCCCTTCTCCAGTTCCACTGCTCTCCAAAATCACTTCCCACTGTACTACAATCAGCATTCAAGAGGTTTATGGCAGAGAACAGGGCGAGATGGGAACCAACAATGAAAAAAATTGAAAAGAAATTGCACTTGTTTTGAGACCACACTAGGAAACCTTCTCTTTCAGGAGCAAAGAATGAACTTTTCAATGTAAAGTTACACATTCTTAGATGCATTAGAGTACTGCCTACATTCACTGTCCATACATCTTTCCCCTGTGCCTAAACTACAGGCCAGTTTCAGTCAAATATGGCCAGTACCTCTGTTTTTAATCTATAAACTCTTTTGCATCTAAGCATACAAAAATAAATTGCAAAAGCACTGAAGGAGCTAGCTAATTCCCTGCTTTGCACAACACTGAAGATTCATTACTTCTATAGTTTCAGCTGAGTGGCTGCTTTCAAAATTGGTGTGTGTGCAGTTGGACTAAATAAACAACATATTAAAGTACAGACTGTTTAGTGACATGGAAACAAGCACTTAACAAACCTAGACACAGAAATTAGCAATTAATGCAATTATTTAAGAGTTCTCTGTGTTACAGTTCAGCTCTTTTAAATGTGTTAGCAATGATTTTAAATAGACACAGTTGTGTTCACTGTACAATGAAGATGTCAAATGAATAAAGTTTTTATGGAGCATTTGTTTAGTCAAAGGACAATTTCAGTGCATATAAGAGCAAACAAAGGGACCAAACCCCAGAACACAGTGGCATTATCCTGAACAAGAATAACTGCTCTGGCATTTGTCTAGGCTCTAAAGCAGCCTTCATTACAGCCATAGTCAAAGAGAAAAGGACTGTAAGTAAATCAAGAGATCTTGTGTCCTTTCATATTTCTTTTGTGCCTCCCTTTAAAGGAAACTATTATTTCAGCCCATAATTTTCTAGTTCACCCATCTCTGTGGCCTTTGTGGCTCTTCACAGCTTCAAGTTTGCAGTGCAGGAAGATGGCATGCACATGAATAATAATTATGAAAGGTTTAATTGAAGTTAAGCAAATTAAGTGAATCCACCCTAAAGTATTTAAAGTTTCTGATGTGACTCATTCATACATCTTTTATTTTGCATCTCCTGACACACTGAATACCACATGCAAAGTAAAGGTAAATTCAGAGGTGTGCATTTCCAGGAACAGAACTTTTGATGACATCTCTCATTTTCACATTTATAGTGATATAGTTGGTAGCAAAAATTTAAGTCTCAACTTTAGCAGAAACTTTACTCCACCCAGCTGGACCCTGTGCATGTTGGCTCTGTATAAACAATTAATTGGTTCTTGGAACTGTTTTATCAGCAAATGCTTTTTTTTTTAAAAAAAAAAAAAAGAAATTGATAATTACTTTCAAGGTAGCCTTCATTAAGAATGACATACCTGTTTTTTGAGGTATCCTCTGTGAAATATGTAAAACATGTTGAGAACATAAGTACAAACTATTGACCATGAAAAGTGATTCAAACTAGAATAGGAATGCTAACCTGGTGTCTGCTGATGAACTATTTCTTCTGGATCCTGCAGGTGAATGAAAACAACGAGCCCAACTGCTCCAAACAGCAAGATGAAGGAGAACATACATGTCAGCCTCATAATTACTGTTCTCAGATCAATCCAGTTCTGAGCCAGGAAAAGAACTGCAGGAGATCTCCAGGGCACTCTTCACTCATAGTCTTCGTCCTCTCATCTGGAAGTCTGCTGTAATATGTCTGCAAGAAGTAAAAAAATCAAACTCCTAAAACTTAGCACAGAGGGTATTTATTTTTCCAATGCTGATTAGTAGATTTAAGTTCTCCTTTAGACCAAATAACTGTTTTTCTCTATTTGTTTTGTACAGTTATTTTCAGTCATGTTTCTGTCCCATCAGTTTGTCTTTAATTTTATGTCCTTTTTTTAACATGTAGAAAAGGCAATGCAGTAAATGGTTAAAAATTGCATTTAGGGAAAAAAACAGTCGTGCCATGACTGCAATTTCCAGAGGAATCCCTCTCAATAGTTTGCTTAGTATGTGTCACATTTTATTTTTATTTCTCAGTGATTAAACAATATGAAAACCATAAAGGGAGATAATGTGTGGGAATGATCATGGAAGCTGCAGCTTTGTGCCAAACACAGAACTGGCAGCTGCTGCTTCACCTCTGAGGAAAAAGAGTCCAAGAGGCTCAAACCCACCACCACAGGTCACCCATTGAAGAAGCTCTGCAGGAAAATTGATTTTCCAAGGAAAGTCCTGGAACCAGCATCTGTGCTTGGTTGGTACTAAGAAGTGACAGAGGGAAGGAATGAGAGCCAGGGAGGAAAACTATTGCCACCCTGAAAACTCAGTTTTTCCATCTTCTTGACATACTTTCTAAAGACTTTCCCAGGACAGTAACTGTAAATATAGATATGTGTACATCCTTTCTGATACACATCTTGTGATGGACATCTCTCACTGCCAGTGTGGTTGGGAAGGTGTTATCCTGACCATTCAATCCCTGGCCATGGTCAGAAACTTATAAATACTGAGAAAAGAAAATAAAATAAAACCACACCTCGAGCTGCATCTGTGTAACTCATTTCGTGTCCAACAGCGACAACTATTACCAATTAAATTAAATTAATAATTTAATTATTAATTAAAGTGAATGCTCCTGCCATAGAGCTATGCCAAGCCTGCATTTTTCAGTAACACAAGGAAAGGTGCATTAGAGCACAGGCAGTGTAATTGGTTCCCAAAATGCAATGGGATTTCTTAATAGCAAATTATTGAACACCAGGGCTCAGCTGGAGCTGCAACAGGTTGCAGGGGTAGCAATCACTTGGCTTTCCTCATATTTTTTTCTGCAAACGTGACCTGCCGTAAAGGAAAGGTTTTGAAGCTGGTCTTCATTTACAAAGGGAATTTTAAATACAGAAGGACTGTATAACATGAGTCTGCAGGAAGGATGGGTTGTGGAGAGGTGATGATTCAAAGCAGTTATGTCAGGAAAAGTCTTTAAAAATTTGTTCTTAATGTGTCTGGAATATTTGGTGTTGGGGCAACTTGTGAGCTTTTCATGGCTTCCTTAGCCAGTTTTTAATTTTCTGTAGTGTACTGACATTCTAAATTTCTAAAATGCATCAAAGAAGAAGATGAGATTTGAAACATGAAGCCATTCTGTGGCTCAGACTGATAAGGTTATTAACATTATTTAGTGGCAACTATGTTTATTCAATGTGCAAAGCAGCCAGAGCTCCAGGCCAGGAACACTGGGGGATGTTTGTATCTTAAATGAATGCAGAGCACTAAGTTCTCTCTATGCATAAGCAAATTCAGCTTTATTCTCTGTTCAAATTATGGCAGACAGTAATTGTGTATTCTTGTTTTCACCTTAAACCTTTCTCACACCTTTAAAAGTAAAACTAAAAGAAAATACTGCTAAGTTTTTGAGCACTAGCAAAGCCAGGTTGTTATAAGTCCTTATACAGGTCCATCTGTGCCTGTTGTGAATCTAGTATGGAAGGACATTTGCATTTACCACATATATTTCCCTTTAAATGCCAAATGCTAACTCTAAGGCACCAGGGTAGCCAGATTAGCCTTCAAAGCAACTGTGTTCCAGTTCCAAGCACTGCTGCTATGAGCAAACAGGGAACACAACCCACCTCCCTCTGGTTCACCACAGGATTTGTCTGGCTGCACAGGCAGGGGTTTGGATAAATGGGCACTTCCAGCCAGATCCAGGGGTGGCCAGGCTGGTACAACACCAAACTCACACCATCATTTGGTAAATCTGTGCAGCCAGAGCTTGCTGAGAATTGTATTCACTTTCCTAGCATACAGGATTTCCTTTTTGTCACTTATTTATGCTCTCTGCATGCCCATGGGGAGGAGGAAGCTACAACAGGCACAAGGCAGGTCCCTTGCCCAAGGTTTTTCAGGGAGGCCAGGATGCTGCAGAGAGCTGGAGCCCAGTCCTGCAGCCCAGGGCACTGGGAATGGCCCCAGCTGCTGGGACACAGGGCTGGTGAGAAACACAGAATCATCACCTGAAAAACATCCACTCCCAAATAAAAAGAGGTTTATATTTGCTTGGTGTTGAATTCTAAGGTTTTGGGTTTTTTTTTTAAATGAATTATACCCTTGAGCAAATATGGGTTTCTAAAACAGTTATTATTATTAGCTTAAAATGTGAAACCATTTTCCCTGGATTTGATTTGTTGAAATGTTTTTGTTTGAAGTAGAGGGAGCATCAAGAAAGAAGATCCCTAGCCAGGTTTTAATTAGTGCAAGAAATGCTACAATAGCAGTTTTTAACAGTTAGAGTGTTTACATTATTCCACATCCCATAGAATAACTATGTCCAGGAATACAAAACCTCTTAGGTAAGACATTAGAGCCTCTTCAGGACACCTGAAGATTCAACAGTAACAAAGCTAGGTGAAAGCACATATTTGAAAGAATAAAAGGCCACATGTACTTGCATAACTAAAGAAATATTACTGCCTGTTGCCTGTAGCCATTGTGTGTTTCTGCAAGCAGTGAGCACAGGAGTCTCAGGGAGAAAGAGATCCTCTTTCCTCTCAACAAAATTACAACCTCTCAACAACACACAAATGTCAGAGATCTTTAAATTGTGGGTTTAAGCTTTCCCCCTCCTCTTCTCCTGTAATTATTTTTCCAATCAGTTGACTTTAATTAACATGTCCTCTGTGAGCAGAGCTGGTGAATGGCAGTGGCTGCTTTATGGATGCTGAGCATGTGCTCCCCAAGCTGGGCATTGAGTTCCAGGAGCAGAGGAACTCTGAAAGCAGTTAGCACTGCCTGATAAATGTGAGCAAAGTATCGTCATTAAGGAAACATTTGAAAATACCCTTTACACTCCAATCACATCATTTTAAAGATGGATGAGGGAAGAAACCTACAAAAAACCTAAGTGCAGCTTGACCTAAGAGTTTCATCAGGCAGTACCTCCCCAGGCATGTGACAGATGCTTTCTGTGGGAGCTCTGGACTGACCCATCCAGTGCCCCAGCATCTGGGGGCAAAATTTGGATGAATCTGTACCCTCCAACTTGCACTTTGTGGTCACATACTTTAACTGTGCTCCTTATAATGGGCAATAACATATTTTTATAATTCTTAGCATTACCCAGAGTGCAAGCAGATAAGGTTGCAAGCAGCTTCCAATCTGAACTCCATTTTGAGCTGCCCTGAACCTATTAAACAGATGGAAAGAGGTTCATTAGAATGTGCAATAATGACTTGAGATATCTAACTTTTAATTTATTCTTCCTTATTACATTCCTGTGCTGGGTAAAACTCCTAGGTACCAATTTCTGTTTTCCTAAGCTTTCCCATTACTGTGGTATGTGACTGCCCTGCACTTGAAAGCAGCACAAGTGTGCACAGATAGCAATTAGCACTCAGCATTTTCCAGTTCAAAGACATTCATCAATCACCGCAGTACTCCTATGAATTGTGAGCTGAGGAAGTATTAGCACCAAGTAGGAGAATGGGTGTTGGATCACTAATGCAAGGAAAAAGATGTACAGTTTTAGATTAAAAAAAAATAAATCCAGATATGTTTGTGGAAAATACTTGAATATTATAGCAAAATTTCCTGGCAGCAAATCCTTTCTTTACAAATACAGAAGCTGAACTAATTCCTCCCTGCTCCCAAGCAGTACGGAAAGACCCTGCAAAGATTTATTTAAATCTTCTGACAAAAGTGGCTCTGAAAGTGGTGCTATGTAGGTCTGCTTTTGGAAACCTGTGCCTGGAGGCCTAATGACCAAACACTTTCCACTGTGAGCAGTTTGGTGTGATAATACTGGATCAGCCCAAGAAAAACAACACCTCTGATCCCTGGTCTGAGGTGGGTCAGCCAGGCTGCACTCAGGGTGGTGCCTGAGAGCTCATTTGTTCATCCATGAGCATTGCAGACGTGATGTTCTCTCCCTTGTCTGCTGCTAACAAGTCAGTGTGAGCAACAGCATTGATGAGATTCCACCTTAGGGCACGGTATAATCCTTGGGTAGAAACTCAGGAGCTAGGCTTTGGTCCAGCTAGATCTGGATCTTTCCCTAACCACACTGATGAATCAAAGGACAGTAAAATAAAACCTTGCAGAGCAAAGTGGCAGGATAAGCTGTTCCTTTTTCTCCTCAGCTGAGGTCAGTATGAGCGTAGCATATCTAAGACTGTGTCATGGAGTTACTTTACCTTCAAGAAAAGTTGAAGTTGCTGGGAACTGCCTGGAGTCTTTTCTCCTGACCAATTATCGGTCATTGCTGAGAATTGACAGCAGTTTAGGCCATTGAAAAGTGGGATCAACTTGTGAACCCTACCTTAAAGTGTAAAACCAGAGCTCTCTTGGCTCTCTTTGTTTCCTGGCTGTGAAGAGCGTGGAGCTCTGGCCTCCCGTTCCCTGCCCAGGCCATGTGGCCAGGTGGGGACAGGGCCGGGCCTGCCGCGTCTCCCGGCTGGGAGATGCGGGCCCTGCGGGGGGTTTTCCCCGGGTCGGGCCTGGCCAGGCCGGGCCGATCTCTGGCTCGGCTGCAGGGTTTTGCTGTAACTAAATTCACTAGAAAGTGCTGAGTGAAGAAGGAGAGAGACTCTGGGCCTGCAGCGGGGTGGGGCGGCGACTACACTCTCCAGAGCAGCCATGAGGAACTCTCCATCGCAGACGGCTCCAGTTCCTGCACCGGCCGAGGCTACAGAACTACCTACAACAGCCTGGGCAAGATTTTAACTCTTTCATTACCCAGATGAGACTTGC